>NC_133121.1:143204127-143511211 GCF_033568475.1 Henckelia pumila
ATTTGCTTCTGGCCACATATCATTGATGTAATTTCAACATTGTTTACATTCAATGTTTCAATATGATATTCATTTTTACGGATATCTTTAAAGTTAAGCAAATTTCTACTGGATTTCCTAGCATAGAGTGCATTTTTCAATATATAGGCTTATCTCATTTGACAGAATGATTTTTGCCTTTCCATGACCTTCAATATTTTTTTATGCACACGATATTGTTATAAAATTATTTTCAGCTAACTTTAATTCCAAAAAATACATTTTACTTTGAAGGATGTTGAGTGTTGTACCACTATCAACTAGACAGATGTCTTGATATTCCCCCATTAATCTAAAAAAAATGCATAATAGATTAAGTTACAACTCCAATATTCATAAAAAAAAAAGGAAACTATATTAAATAAGGTTTTTAAATTAGTAACCACTATTACAACTGAAAATAAAATTGAACTACGGAAAACTAAATCCAAAAGACAAATTCGGATATTATAGAAAATACATAGATAACCAAAAGAATTGATCTTAGAAACACGAAAACACTAAAAATGGAATTTGACCACTCTATTTTTTCTAGCACACCACCCCCATCAAATGATCAATATTCCCGTCTCGTTGTTCAAAGAAATCAGAGACATCCAAGTGAGTTATGTCAATTGTCAACAGGGCTATCATCATCAGCAAAATTTGTCTCTATTTTTCCCTTTCCTTTGATCGAATTTTGGTAGAGATCTACAAGATGCTTTGCCGTACAACAGGTACGGGTCCAATGCCCCTCCGTTCCATATTTGAAGCACTTATCTTCATACTTTTTCATGTTTCTCCCTTTTTCTTCTTCATTATTCGGTTTCCACTGCTTGTGATTTTTTCTGTCTTTTTCCATCATGTTGCCGATAATTTTTGCTTTGACCATGAGTCCATGACCACGGCCACGTCCTCTTCTATTATGAGAATTTTGAGTTGAGTTGGCATTCACTTCAAGAAATGATATTTCATTTGCTTTAGGAAATGGTGTAGAGCCAGTTGAGTGCAATTGATGATTTTTCATTAGTAGTTCATTGTAATGTTCAGTAACTAGTAGACAGGAAATAAGCTCAAAGTATTTTTTAAATTCACGCTCACGATATTACTTCTAGCTACAGGAGCACATTTGAAGCATGAAAAGTGGAGAATGTTTTTTTCAAGTAGATCTTGATCAGATTTCTCCACAAAGATTGAGATTGGAACAAATCTTGAATAATGCAAAGTTATGATCACTTGCATATTTGAAATCCTGCAGGCGAAGGTGGATCCAATCATAACGGGCTCTTGGGAGAACTACACTCTTCTGATAGTCAAACCTTTCTTTAAGATTTTTTCAAAGTTCTTGTGGGTTTTTCACTGTGAGATGCTCAGCTTTCAATCCATCATCAAGATGGTGACAAAAGAAAATAAGTGATTTTGCAAGATCCTGCAGGGATTCATTATTTCTTTCTTTTATTGTATCTCCGAGATCCTTAGAAACAAGGTGAACCTTAGCATTCCAAATTTATGACAAATAGTTTTTTTTCACTGATGTCAAGTGCTTCAAATTCAAGTTTGGTAATGTTTTTCATTGCAACTGATAAAAGAAAAAATGTAACCAAGTTTAAGAATAATAACAAATGAATATAACAATTGAATACATACAAACATTAATAAATAATTATGTTAGCTAATAAATTAAGTATATTATCACAATCATGGAATCATATATATTACCTTTCCTTAAAAGTTATGAAAAGATTAGGAAACTCAAAAGTTTATAAAATAAAAGAATAAATCTTCACATAAACATAACATCAATTAATGTTGAGGATATAAACAAATAAATTCATTTAAAAAATTAATATTCAAACATAACACGCAAACATAAATGTGTATAGGAGTAAATGTATTTCTATTTTTATTTAGTCAATATTTTTCGAAAATATTGATAAACTTAAGATCTTGGATAATATTTTTCGGAAATATTGAAAGATCTTATATTATTTATATTATATCCATAGATCTATCGAGATTATCAATATAAAAATATGTTGTGTTACTTCAAGAATATCAACATAAAATTAAAATTTGTGCTTTTTCAGGAACATTAATATTAAATTTAAATATTGTGTTATTTCTGGAGCATTAATATAAAACTGAAACTATTGGTATAAAATAATATTTGTGCTATTTCGAGAGCATCAATATGAAAGTTACATATTGTGCTTTATCGAGAGCATCCAAACAAAGACTACAAAAAAATTATTTATGAGTTCTATCTTGAAGAGCACTCGTGCTGATAACATATTATAAATTTAGTGGAGAAAAAGGGAGAGAATGAAATCCGAGAGAAATACAATAGAGAAATATGAGTCTTATGATATATGAACTAAACACCTCTATTTATAGGGTTATAAATTAATATAAAAAAAAGAAAAGTTACAATCAAATGAATCACTTAATATCATCTATATATATAACAATTATATAGTTTTAAAAGTTTTGTTTTTGTTATTTTTGTTTAGATTTTTTAAACAAATAATAATATTATTTTTTTAAAAAAAAAAAACCCTGTATTGATTGGTGGCGCATGATGCAGACGGCGCAAGTTAGCCTTTTCCGTTGGTATCGTTTAACGAATTCTTCGTTCCACCAAATTCATACAAACGGTCAGATGCCAAGCAAGTTTGCATCTCTCTCACTGCGATCCATCAATTCTCAGTGCGTAAATCGATTGAAAATTTCACAAATCGAGAAAACTCAAGCTAAATCGCGCGCGAGCTGCCTGCATTGGATGTACAAGCGAGGTCTGCAATGGCGGTCGCAGCTGCAGTAATTCTGCCAATAGGTCTCATGTTCCTTGTTTCTGGCCTCATTATCAACCTCTTTCAGGTATATCAATCCACCGATCTTTGGGTTAGCCTGAAGAGTATGGATTTTTCTGTGAATATTCTCATTTATGTATTGTTTTGCTCCTTAATTTCCTCGATCAAAGATGCGGAATATCGTTTGAATCATCGTTGATTTGACTGAGATTCGGTAGCTGGTGCGATCTTGTGCTCATGCCTTTCATTTGAACAAGTTTTGCTTTTGTTTATCGATAATATCGACATTTACTGTAGGATTGTTTGCATCGTTAACCATAAGTGAGCCCAAGTTCTTTGTAAATAGACAGAAATCAAAATTGCAAATTTGTGGGAGGCTAAATCACTTTTTTGTGGCTTGTGACCCTTTTTGCCCTGACTTTGACTCATTCCTCAAGTTATCATGCCTAATTCACTTGCAATTATATATGCAATCGCCTTTAATTTATCAAAAAGATGACACTGAAGCAAGGATAGTTTTTGTTGTCTGTAGCATTTGTTCGATCTTATTCTACTCATCCTTCTTTCCTAATTTTATTTATTCACAGGCCATTGTGTTCGTTCTTGTTCGTCCACTGTCAAAAAATATTTACAGAAGGATCAACGGAAAGATTATAGAACTGCTTTGGCTGGAAACCATCTGGCTTCTTGACTGGTGGGCAAACATTAAGGTGTTCAGCAGTTTCCAATCAAAATGAAATAAAATTAACAACGAGACATCACTTTATTTGTACCATTACATTCTACGTCAACTATATGACTGGTTGATTACTGGTGGACAGGTTGAGCTGTTTGCAGATCAAGAAACTTTTGAATTACTGGGTAACAAAATTTCTAGTGCCTTCTGCTTGATTCCAAGCATGCTTGATGTATAACTTTCTGCTAATTGCAGGTAAAGAACATGCTCTTCTCATTTGTAACCACAGAAGTGATATTGACTGGCTTGTCGGATGGGTCTTAGCTCAGGTTTTTACTCATCTAACTTACTTCACGTTTTCACTGATGATATCCTAATTAATTGAGTTTTGAGTTGTTAATTTTGTGATGGAAATCAATCCAAAAATATTTTAGTTTACTTAATTTCTGAATAAAAACCTGATAATTGTCTTTCCAGCGTCCTCAAACCCAAATGTCCTTTTCTTCCCAATTCGTGTATTATAGGCTAAATAAAGACTTCGAATTTTTTAAATTTGTGTCAGCTAAACTACAGACAGATTCTAGGAATGTAAATATAAATCAGATAAGGAATACTTCACTCTATTTATATCAAGTGGCACGTCAAATATAATATACTTATGATGGATATTGTATCAGATAATTAAATTTTTATGAGTTCTCCAATCTAGTTTCTTTACTTTACTTCATCCAAGTCCAATTAAACTATATTATAAAGACTTAGGTCTCTTTTGAGTCGGTCTCACAGAACTATATAGTATGTACGTGAGACGGGTGGACCCGGTCTAAATCTGTAATGAAAAGTAATACTTTTTCATGGGTCAAGTCGCGTTAGAGATCCGTCTCAAAAATTGACTCACCATCTCATTGGAGTTTTTGTGTATTATAAATCTTCACGGCACTGAATGATAGACAAAGATCCATATTTTTGAAACACGAAGAGTTCCATATGTGAAGTTTCATACGTTCTAATCTCTATGATAGTAGTCATTTAACATCTTGATTCTCAGCTACGCGGTTATGTTGCGTCCGTTCCTTAACTGTAAATCCATCAAATGCATATTTTCCTGTGGTTGAACTCTTTCAGTTTACATCTCCATGCACTGAATTACTGTTTTTTAATGGCTGTCTCTCGTTTTAAATTTGGCAGCGTTCAGGTTGCCTTGGCAGCGCGCTAGCTATAATTAAGAAAGAAGCAATGTTCCTGCCTGTGAGTTTTTTTATTCATCGGTTTTTTGCATCTATGAATAAGTTCTATATGGGTGATTTCTTCTGGCTAGAAAGCTTGTCCGGTTTTAAAGTCTCTTTGATAATCTCATATAAATGTCTTCTTAGATCTTCTTCTACAAACACTTTGTAATCAGAATATACTTGGATTGGGCCATTGAGGTGTTTGAATTCCTGTGTTAAGATCAAATCTTTGACTGAAATTACAATTGTTACGTTTACAATTACAGGTTATAGGTTGGTCAATGTGGTTTTCTGGCTATATTTTTCTTGAGCGAAGTTGGGCCAAAGATGAGAGCACACTGAAGGTGAGTGTGAGACAGTTCTTTCATCTAGAATATAGAATACTAATCACAGCCTAATACAAATACCTATTAATTCTTATCTGCCTTTTACTATGCAGTCAGGATTTGAAGGACTAAATGATTTTCCCATGCCATTTTGGTTGGCTCTTTTTGTTGAAGGAACACGGTTCACAGAGGCAAAGCTTCTAGCAACGCAAGATTATGCCATGTCTGCTGGGTTGCCTGTTCCAAGAAATGTTTTGATTCCCCGTACAAAGGTTATAGTCATTAATTTTTGTTGCAAAGTATAAAATTCAGATCTGAAAGTATATTATTCCTACTCAATAGACAGAATCAGGGCTTCTTATGTTAAGATTTTACTTTTTAGAATAATAGTTTTTCATATAAATTTAGGAATTTCAGCCTCTAAATGATCTGGGTCCCAACATTTTCTGCGACTGAGATTTTGGCTTCATGTCCAACTTTGGACATCATAAAAATATTTTATTGATTTAGAACGGAATGTCAAATAATTTTGTTGTTCTCTTGCAGACAATCAAGAGACGATTAACTTTCGACTCTACAAACCTCAGCATATTATGTCTGGTCCCGTGCAGATTTGGAGGATAATTTTATGATAGCATGTAAACATTATTTTCTCCTTGTTGTCCAGGGTTTTGTTGCAGCGGTAACTCATTTACGCGCATTCGTTCCTGTTATTTACAACATTACAGTAGCTATCCCACAAAGTGAGCCACGGCCAACACTGTTGAGAATTTTCAGGGGAAGCTCTTCTGTGGTAAGCCAACTTTTGAAAATTTGTAAGATATTCACAACCATAAAAAGCCAAAGCTTGCATTCTCACCCGCTTCCAGAATCTCTGAGGTGCATTAGACATATTATTTTTTAGTAGTAGTTAACATCCACAATATAATACTTCTTTGGATAATGAACGAAGGCTTTCCATTTATTTCACCTTAGGACAGCTCCTTTCTTGTGTGTCCTTTGGTTTGGAAAAACTTATGGAGGAAATTGGATTCCAAATTCTCAGAAAACTTTGATTAATTTTAACATCTTTTATTGCAGGTACACGTACATATTGAACGACATCTAATGCAAGAATTACCTGAAACAAGCAGTGGGATTTCACAATGGTGCAAAGATACGTGGGTGGCAAAGGTGATGCTTTCTACAACATTATATGTTGAGAAAATTTGGCTCCGGAAGCACTATTGGGAATGTCTAGGATCCACACACATTTATGAGCAATTAATAAAATATTTACCCTGCTTTCTCTTAAATTGATAGTGAAAGTTTCTCATAAACCAGGATGCTTTATTGGATCAACATCTTGCCAAAGACACGTTCGGTGAGAACTTACGCCATGACATTGGGAAGCCAAAGAAATCTTTACTGGTAAAGAAAATGTTTCTGCTTGTCCAACCAATATGCAAATGATTTCACTTGCTGCTTTAAAATTTTAATCTAAAACACCTCAATTGACTCAGGTTGTCGTCTTCTGGTCATGCATCCTCATTTCTGTCGGAGCAACAATTTTTCTGCGGTGTCCATTCTCATGGGCAGAGATTGCTGCTTGTGCGGTTTTCTTGGTCCTGATTACAATCCTCATGCAGATTTTCATCGTCGTTTCACAGTCGGAATATTCTGATCCTCCCAAGGTACGACAGTCGGATCCCATAACACAGACACTTCTTCAAAGCTGAGATGATGTCAGTTAAGTTCATTCAATTTATTTGTTTATCCAATCCCCAAGTGAGCTAGCATAAGTTATTCTTTTGTAAATTTTCTATACCGAAATGGGAATAGTGTGGGAAATTGTGTTTTTTTCACGTGATATCGCTTTGTAAATTAGTTTTTACTGAGTCTCTCACAGTAATTTGTAACTTGTTTCATTGCTTTCCAAACTATTGTTTACCGATTCTCGAACCTTTTACTGAATTTGGAACCTTCAATTAATTTATTGGCGAAATTCTTTCACCCCTTCGAATAGATGGATGACTCTTTAAGTTCAACCTACCGTCAAAAAAGTATCCCAATTCAACCTATGTGTGATATATGGAATACATAGTCACGTCACATATCTATTATATAGTTCTTATGATACCAAAATTCAATTATCATTATTACTAGGGCTGGGATACCGAACCAAAATACTGATTTTTCGGGATACCGTACTGAATTTTTTTTCGATATATTGACATTTTTTGGTATATCGAATTTTTTTCGGTATTAATATGAATTTTTTTCATACCAAAATTTCAAAATTTTGATATCAATATCGGTATGAATTTTGTTCATACCAATATTTTAGATACGATATACCGAAAACTCACCCCTAATTATAACTTAACCCAAATCTTCTATTTTGGGTGATGTTTTTTTTGTCACGACTTATTCATTATTTTCATTTGGTGTTTCTTAAAAAATAATAAAATTATATTAGATTAATAAAAAAAAATTAAAACACTTGAAATAAATTAAAAGGAGATTAAAAAAAATTATCACTAAAATTAATTAAGAGTAAAGTAATTAAAAAATATGAAATAAATAAAAAAATTAAATAAAAAGGTTCATAATGCAATTTTCCATGATGACATTTTCGTAATTTATGTCATCCTTCAAATCCATACTCCATTGCTTTCCAAAATAGAGGACACAAATGGAGATGTGTTACATGCTTACAGCAGATTTTCTGAGAAATAATACTAACAAGAAACACTTACAAGGCACGTTGATAATGTATTAGATATGATATAAAAATTTAGAAAAAAAAAATTGAAAATAAAAATAAAATAAGTAATGATAATTTCAAATAATCTATTTGTTTATTTTTTAAGACGTATTATATTTCTTACAGTAGCTAAATTAGGTCTTACGCTTGAATCTTAAGTATATTTCGATAAATGTGAATTACATTTTGAGCTTTATTCTTAAAAAATATCTGACTCATTTATATTGATACATTTAATTTTTAATATTTACTTTATTGTATTCTAATTTCATTCAATATTTTTAGCATCTACTGATATGTTAATTTACTTGAGAACAAATCTTACTTCATTTTTTTTACTTATAATTTATTTTAAAATTTGAAGTAAAAATATAAATAAATAAACATAAGTAAAAATATAAATAGATCTATTTTAAAAAATTAAATATTATTTCATGGTTTTACTTTTAATCCTCACTCTAAAGTTTTATCTTATTAAATTAGAGTTGTCTTTCATTTTTTTACCAATTAAAAAAAATAAACATATCAAGTGTAATACTTATGACTTATAATCACTTTTAAATTATAAACATTTTATTATACTCATTTTTTTCATTTTTCATTTTTATTTTTATTTTTATTTTTTTACTTTAGGTCACTTTTAATTTAAATTTATAATTTTACATCCTAATTATTAATCAATAATTAGTAATAGTAGTAATTATACGTTCAGTAAAATACTGGTAGTAAAAATTATAATGAAATACATTAAATCTCAACAAAAAATTAGTATAATGTTAACATTAAATTTCTTTTTCTTTAAAAAAAACATTAAATTTCTTTTTCACTAAGTTGGTTTCGGGATAAGGTATTTTATTTGTGTTTTTTTTTTTCTCATATAGTGCTTTTATTATATTTTGTTTATATAGAAGTGTAAATATTGAACAAAAATTTTATAGAAGTTTAAATATTTATAAAAAAAATTAAATTTAATTATTTTTATTGTGATAGTGCAAAAAGTTTCTTTCCGTTTCCTACATTTATTTCAATTTACATATAGTTCATTATGTATTTTAGTTAGGGCTAGAAAAATTTATGAAAATCTCGACTCTTCCAAAATCTCATCTCATTTTCATCTCGAAATAATCCCGACCTGATGTTTTTCCGTCCCATATTGTTGGGATTTTTCTCATCCCGATTAATATCGGGGAAGGAATCGGGAATAAATCATCCCAACGAGATTTCCGACCCGACCCGGAGTAATATTTTTAATAAATTTTTTTATATAATTTTAGTAACATATTGTGCTAAAGGTTTTTCAAGTTTCAGCACATACAAAAATTAATTAATTATGGACTTATGTCACATAATTATGGATGATTGAAAAGATCAAATATTAGAATCACGAAATAACATTTTCTTTTTATTTTTTAAAAATATTAATAATTTGATTAATTTATTTTTATAATTATTTAATTATAAAAAATGCAAATAAGAGATGTAATTTTTTCTTCATCTATTTAACACAAATTTGTATCCCGGATATTTTATCAATAATAATAATCAAGTGCATAGTTGATGTTCTTCTTTGACAAAAATGTGAAAATATAGGATTTTCATATGTCAATTACAACTTTTAATTTGAAATTGGGTTATGCATGAGTAACACATTTCGTGAAAAAAAAATTTCTGATCTTATCTATTGCGTACAATACTTACAATTTTATGATCAAATTCAATCATGAGCATATATAGCAATTGTATGTCTCTAGTGGAGTTGTTCTTATTTAGAAATATAAATTTGTAAATATTTTTTAAAAAAATTATTATAAAATAGCAACAATTTTCTTTAATTTTCTTTAAAAAAACCTTGAAGCATTATCCATAATATTTTAATATAATATATTTATAATTTAATATTTATTTTTTATTTATACATATAAATTTCTAAATAGTATAAACAAACAATAAAACAAAAAATTTTTACAAAATTTTGAACATGAATAAAACTATCGGGTTATTATTTCCTTATCTGACGGAATCCTGAATATCCGGATTCGACATGTCTATTTCGGGTACGAAATCGAGAGAAAATATAGGTATCCGATTCTTATCGAAACGAGAATAAGATAGAGGGGTTACGAGACCGATCGCTACCCGATCCCACCCCTAATTTTAGTATAAGATCGATTCACACAAAAAAAAATTGTATTTTTTATTTAAATTATTTTATTTCTCTTTATTTAGTATCTTCTTATTTGTATTACAAATCACGAGAGTTTTTTTCCTGTTAATTTAACTCATATTTATGCATTTTTCAAGATAAAAATTATCACCAATAAGAATGATCACTTATAAGATTCAAAGATAATTTAAGAAAAAATAGATGATAGAAATTATATATATATATATATATATATATATATATATATATATATATATATATATATATGGTTCGTTCGACCTTATCCCATGGGGTAGGTGGCAGCATGTGAGTGGTCCATTAATGTGGGACCCACGTCAATTGAAGTGGGGCCCACATGAATTGGCCAATCACATGCCTACACGTATCCCATGGGATAAAACTCATGGGGTAGGACCGAACAATCCATATATATATATATATATATATATATATATATAATTATCTATTCATTATTGTGGTAAGTGAGACCCTACCTATACAGACACTGCCTTGACATGCATCTAACGGTTGATATTTATCAATAAATGTGCGGTTCATGATTTTTTAGTGGACCCCGCATATATTGATAAATTATCACCCTTAGATCTATCATAGGGGTAATGCTTGTATAGGCAGGTTGAAATGATCCCATTATTGTTCTCTTTCAAACAAATGTAGCTAGGGAATACTTCGATCCTACCCCATGGGCATTATCCCATGATGTAAAGCCCGAAAATATTAAATTATTAATTATGGGATTTGAGAATTAAATTTCATATTATGGGTTAATATTGATTTGAGAAGTTATGGAAATGATAGATTTAATTTTCGAGCCGAAAATATTTAATTTGAGAATTTACGGATTTTGAGAATTAAATTCCGAGAATTCTTAAATTAAAAGAATAAATATTCGATTTGAATATTTATGGGATTTAAGATTAAATTCCATGTTTCGGGAATTAACGAAGATTAATTGTGAAGATACAAACCGATCAGGGACTGATTTGCAAATATCGAAGTTGCAAGGGTTAAAGTGCAAAAGGCCAGGATTATTTAATTAATCCGAATTTACTTATTTTAATCCGAGTATATTTAATTTGGAAATATTTAGATTTTCGATTTTAATTCTAATATTCTTAAATTATTTTGGATTGAAATTGAATTAAAACGAAGGCCGAGGACTGAAATGCAATTAATGAAGATTTGAGGGACTAAATTGTAAATATGCAATATATATCCGATTTGAATCAGATTTATAAGCATATTACGTGGATTGTTCAGAGAGAATGAGAAATTCAGAACAGAGTTCGAATTCCCTTTCATTGTCTTGAGATTTTGATTTTTCAAATTGCCGTAACTTTTGATCCGTTCGTCCGATTTTAATTTCGAAAGATGTTCTGGAATCCTTGTGACAAGGGCTTCGATTTCATGTAAGTATTTTGATGTTTCTCATAGGTTTTGAAAAACGAAATTTGGCAGAGATCAGATTATGACTTGATATTTGTTTTCGTGAGTTCGTATGCCGTTCGATATCGAAACCGACTTGAATATTGATTATTGCATGAACTTGAAACGATTTTTTCCAGCATATATTTCGAGATGTATAGGTGCTGAGATGCTGGTTTAGGATGGTATATTGCTGATATATGATGAATATGATGTTAGTTGAATTCGATATCGTTTCGGTAACCGATTTTATACCGTTATGCCGTCGGTTCAAGATTTTGGTCATGTTTGAGTTTATAATGCTTGAACTGAGTTAGATATGAGTTGGTTGCTGATTTATACAGCATGTTTACACTTCATATCAGATTATACTTGAATGTTTCGGGTTCGAGAAGCTACAATTCGAATCGGTCAAGAATTGAGCAAAGTTTTGTAACTCATTTTGCTTGAAGTTTGAGTTATGATTGAGCTGATTTTTATGTGAGTTGTAGCTGATATAAATAGCTTGATATGATATGTTTCAGATTGTAAATAAGATATTCGGACTCGAGATTTTAGCATTTGAGAAACGAGATCGAATAGCTCAAGGTTGAAGTTATGCTACCTTGAAGATTGGATGATGAACTTGAGCAAGTTTGATTGTTATTCTTTGATGAAGATTGTACAGATTTGAAGCAACTAAGACTCAATGAAACGAAAGGTATAAGACGATATCGAGTTTCAGGACTATGATACTCAGGATTTATGAATCTTGAGTAGTCCGCCAAATCACATACTGATTATGTTTTCTTTTGATTGAAGAACTTATTATTGTTTTGATGTTGTCGATCCATCCCAGGTAGTGGATCTTTTATTTTGAGTTGATATGATTTTGATATGATGATGATACGAATTGATTCTATGCCAAGGTCGGAGGAAGACTTTATTTTCCTATGCCAAGGTCGGAGGACGACTTTATTCGAATCCGGAATGATTTTGATAGATGGATATCCATGTCAAGATCGGAAACGAATCTTGATGGCAACGATGATTTATGAATCAATTTTGAAGCGAGCTATGCGTTATTTTTACTCTATTCTTGAGTTGATATGTTTAGGTTGATATAAATTTATTTAACGCATTTATATATCGATTATACTGAGAATAATTTCTCACCGGAGTTTATCCGGTTGTTGTTTTGTTTTGTATGTGTGCATTGCAACAGGAGGGGCAGGAGCATGGTTGAGACGACCTTGATAGCTCGGGAGAGAGATGTAGCAAGTGTGGACTCAGGTTATAGGTTGAAAGAATGATACTTTGATAGCATAGAACTTGATATGAACTTGTGTTTAGAAGCTCACCTTTGAAGATGATGTGTAGCTTATTGTTTCATATCTTTATGCTATTTATTGGATGTAATAAGCTTATGTTATAATGCATGAAACTTGTTATATGATTATATGCATGTTATCAGATTTTATAACATGCTTAGATTTGATTTGAATGTTGGTATATACCTTGGATTTGGTTTTGACAGCAAAAACTCAGCAGCAGAATTCGAGCAAATAAGGGCTCGCTCGATAGGGTAAAAGTTGCCGATCGAGCAAGGCCTGTTTTTCAAGGGCAGTGAATTTGATTTTCTTGCTCGCTCGATCGGTAGCTTTTGGCCGATCGAGCGAGGCTTTTTGTGCTGCAGACCGAGACTTTTGATTTGATGCTCGCTCGATCGGTAGCTTTTGCCCGATCGAGCGAGGCTCGTGAAATTTAAAAAAAAAAAAATTTATGCTCTTGATTTATTATTTTTTAATTGTTTGATTAATTGTTTAATTAATTATTAGTTGTCCCAAAACGAGATTAGCAACCCGAGGTCCTCACAACAGGTGGTATCTTTGATTAATTATTTAATTAATCATTAGTTGTCCCAAAACGAGATTAGCAACCCGAGGTCCTCACACATGGGGTAGGTGGAACTCTTTCATTGGTTCAAATCATGGGGCCCCCACATCAAACATATGGGATCCGCATAATTTGACCAATTATGTGCTTCCACCTATCCCATGGGGTAAAACCCATGGGGTAGGATGAAATTTTCCGTAGCTAGGATTATTAATAATACTTAATAGCACAATTAAATCCAATAATTTTACTTCCTTGCTACTCTTCTTTTTTCCTCTAAATTCCAAAAATACCTATCGTAATTTTCACTCCAATGAAGAAAATAAAACTTTGATCTCTATTCATCCTTTATTCTTTTATAATAAAAATATATAATAATATTTATACGATCTATTAAAGTTGAGACGCTTAGAGTAACTTTAGTGTCGTAATGTGTTTATTGATAAACCAAATATAACCACTTATCAAATTACAAAAACATTCTACTTTATTTAATAAAAAATCATAAAAACTATTTTAATAAATATATATATCTTAGCTAAAACTATAATATCCTTATTATTATTTTCTATTTAAAAATAATCAAATCACCATAAAATAAATATATATTATCAATAAACATTCAAAATGTTTTTATTTTAATATAATCTATAATTTTTTTACACAAAAATTATTTTTTTAAAAAAAAATACTAATATGCATACATGTATTGGCTGCATCGAAACATTAGTTATGATTAAAATTTAAAAGTCGTTATTTAATCGAGTAATTTACATTCACCTCTCCTAATTTTTTTTTGCTTTTGACATTTATCTCTCTTGCATTTTATAATTTTTACATTTGATAAGAAATGTGAGTATGAAATGCATAAAATATAACGGAGATATTAATTGGATGTAGTTAATGAACCTTATTCTATTGAATCTTCGCATTCAACAAATTAATATAAACATTTGTTGCCCGACAAACCTTGCAACTCTTCCGGCTTCAACCTACACATACAAGATTCAGATATTTTTTTCCTTCTATTTTTCTTTTACTTTTAATAATTCTTATCTGAAGAGGATCAAATTTTGCGTCCATCATATTCTAACTAATAACTAGTGAGATTTGTGTATTTAACAACAAAACAAAGACAAAAATTCATTGAAAGGTTAATAAGAAGAGAAAAAAAAATACAATAACAGTACTTGACAAAAGAATTTTAAACAAGAAAACAAACAAAGCAAGGATCTCAGCAACTCCCCGCTTATTACAAAATGCATTCCAATTGGATAATTAACAAATAATTAAGGACATAGAAAGTGAACATGTCCACGTGAATTGCTGTTCGTTATCTCAAACGATATGCAGAAAGTACAAATATGTCTTAATATTTTTTGGGAGGCGGAGGAGGTGATGTGTAGTGATATGGTGGTGGTGGTGAAGGAGGAGGCGGCGATTTGTACACGTAGGGTGGTGGTGGAGATGGTGGTGGGGGTGGAGGTGATGAGTAATGATATGGTGGTGGTGGTGACTTGTAGTGATATTTTGGAAGTTCTACGTGTTTTGGAGGTGGTGGAGACTTATAGTGGTACGTTGGAGGTGGTGGAGACTTGTAGTAGTACTTGGGCGGTGGAGGTGGCGATTTGTAATGATATTGTGGGTGTTCTACGTGTTTCGGAGGTGGCGGAGACTTGTAGTGGTATGCAGGAGGTGGGGGTGATTTGTAGTAATATTTCTTTGGTGGTGGAGGTGGCGACTTATAATGATATTGTGGGTGTTCTACATGCTTAGGAGGTGGTGGAGACTTGTAGTGGTATGCTGGAGGTGGGGGCGATTTGTAGTAGTACTTCTTAGGTGGTGGAGGTGGTGACTTGTAATGATATTGTGGGTGTTCTACGTGCTTTGGAGGTGGGGGCGATTTGTAGTAGTACTTCTTAGGTGGTGGAGGTGGCGACTTGTAATGATATTGCGGGTGTTCTACATGTTTCGGAGGTGGAGGAGACTTATAGTGGTATGCTGGAGGTGGGGGCGATGTGTAGTAGTACTTTTTAGGTGGTGGAGGTGGCGACTTGTAATGATATTGGGGGTGTTCTACGTGCTTTGGAGGTGGGGGCGATTTGTAGTAATACTTCTTAGGTGGTGGAGGTGGTGACTTGTAATGATATTGCGGGTGTTCTACATGTTTCGGGGGTGGAGGAGACTTGTAGTGGTATGCTGGAGGTGGTGGAGGTGGCGACTTATAATGATATTGTGGGTGTTCTACGTGCTTTGGAGGTGGGGGAGACTTGTAATGGTATGTTGGAGGTGGAGGCGACTTGTAGTAGTACTTCTTTGGTGGTGGAGGTGGCGACTTGTAATGATATTGCGGGTGTTCTACATGTTTCGGAGGTGGAGGAGACTTGTAGTGGTATGCTGGAGGTGGTGGAGGTGGCGACTTGTAATGATATTGTGGGTGTTCTACGTGCTTTGGAGGTGGGGGAGACTTGTAGTGGTATGCTGGAGGTGGAGGCGATTTGTAGTAGTACTTCTTTGGTGGTGGAGGTGGCGACTTGTAATGATATTGTGGGTGTTCTACCTGCTTTGGAGGTGGGGGAGACTTGTAGTGATATGCTGGAGGTGGGGGCGACTTGTAGTAATACTTTGGTGGCGGAGGTGGTGGAGATTTGTAGTGATATACCGGAGGTGGAGGCGATTTGTAGTAGTACTTCTTTGGTGGTGGGGGTGGTGACTTATAAAAATAATGTGGGTGTTGAACATAAGGCAACTTGTGGCGATAATGCGGGTGCTTAATGTGCTTCGGTGGGAATTTGTAGTGATAATGAGGGAGCTCAACATGCTCTGATGGTGGAAGCAACTTGTATTCTTTCTTTAGTGGTGAAAGTGGTGGCTTGTAGTAATCATGTGGGAGCTCAACGTGCTCCGTAGGCCGTGGTGAGGCATAAACATACGGCTCGTATGCTGCCGCCACTCGAGCGGTGGCAGCGATGCCGATTGCTAAAGCACATATGAGTAAGGGCAAGTGCCCATATCTTCTAAGAGCTTCCATGCTCCAACTTTGGTAAGAAGGAGAGTTGCTGCTTTTGTTATGAAGAATGAAGACATAGCTTGGGCCTTTTATAGTGTTCAATCTGTCCCAATTGTTTTATTTTAATAGGAAGAAAATAAGACACCCCTGTATGTCCTCGCTCAACTTATACATAAAAGCTTCTAACCAAAAATAATAATAATTTTATACATATACCGACACATCATATAACATTCAAGTATTAATCGTGGAATCTCGATATTGCTAAAACTTTTTCATGAAAAAATGATCTTTTAAATCTTAATGTTTTTTAAATCTTGAACACATGCATTCTCATTTTTTTAATTTTGAATATACTTATATATAATCATTTATACGTGTTTTCAATTGTATGTGTGCTCAAGATTTAAAGTTTTTAACAATCTCCTGATATCATAAGAGTAATGTACGTAATTAACTCTTAATTTAATATGAAACAATTATGTTAAAAAATATATTCTATTTTTTGTCCTAGTGAATTTGGAGGGAGAAAAGAGAAGAATGTGCAATAATCATGTACTCAAGAGAGTTTTTAGTAGAAATTAAATCAATTTCATTAATATTTCCTTACTAAAACAGAAAAATATATGGATTACATGTTATTGTAACGAATACTCGACATTGTTGAAGATGTAATTAACGATGAACAAGAATTAAGAATTAATAAATAAATGGAAGACGGCAACCATAGGATCTTGGAATTGAATTGTATTTTCTATATAAAAAATAAATGTTACAGACTTTTTTTAAAGAGATGTGATTGGCATTAAGTAGCACGATCTGTGATTAGTGGTGTGTTTTTAATTCGATGGCTGAACTTGCCAGCCAAAAGTCAGATGCCAAATTCATTTAATTATATGTTTTTATTATAAAAAATATATCATTTCAAATGAAATTTATATATATAAATCGAATATATTATTGCTGACATTAAGATACATTTACAAAATGTGAATGCAAATGCATTTTTATTTTGTTGAATACGTAATAAGCATTAAGGTTCAGCCAGATTGTTTAGATGAATTTATGTTGGATAGATTTCAAATTCATCTATTGATAAGGTGTTAAATAAAATAATAATTGAAATCGATGTGAAATACATTTATTTCAAACTCATTTTCAAATCAATCTGCGAAACAACATAAAAAATTTAAAACCTAGCTAATAATACTTCGCACGGAAGACTTTAAATAGATTTATTATTTATAAAATTAACGAAAATACTGGGAACACAAATAAATAAGAAATTAATTAGTACAACATATTCATCCAGCCGTACATTTAAATCATAGATCTTGCCACGTCGTATATTGACTTGTAATATATTACTTGGATTGATTGGTAATGGTAAATTGGTAATCATTCTTTTCCAGAAATCTTGCGAGAATTTCGCTTCCAAATGACACAAATAAATATTATTTGAAAATTTCCTATTTCGCATTAACGAGCCATAACATGCTCTTGTCAGAGATACTTGAAAATTGAAAATACAATAAATGAAGGTGATTTTTATATTTAACTCTCCAGTATTTATTGTATTAATTTGATATTTATTCTTTGTCAAATGAAAAAGACCCCATATACATAGAGAACGTAAACGTCAAATACTTTCAGATAGTGTTTGGAAAAGCTTCTAAACGTATTTTTCGATTTTTCTTTCACAAAATTTTTAAAGATCTCCCAAATATAGATGATGAATGCAAAATAACCTATAAATATAAATTAAGTGAACTTATCATTCGTCCAGTCCAGACACACAAAAATATAATTACGAAGGTAAATTTGAACTGATTCGTAATTTTGTTCTTTTTCCCCCCTTTCTTTGAGCATTTTCTATCGGATACTGATAAAGTCATTAGGGGTTTTTGGTTTTCTTCCGGCCAGAACTAGATCGGATGGTAATTGGTAAATTATGTGCCTTAAACTATGAATTTCATGCATAATCATATTTAAATGATTTGCAGGAGTTAAATGTAAAATAATGGTATTTTAGGAAATAGGATCAAGATTTGCGTGTTTAGTAAGTGAGAAAATACGGTTTTTTTTTACACTTACCTTATTTCTACTTATGTTATAAAATGAAAAAGGTAACATATAAAAGAGATAAGTGTCAAATATATAAAATGAAGGAAACGTGAATGTAAAAATTTCGACAAAATACAGGTAGTTATATGAAACAAGATTTCTAATACGTGTTCATTCTATTTGGTTCACTATTTAATTAGGACTAATTGCATCCATACCCCCTATGAAAAGTCTAAAAGGCATAAAACACCCTGTATAAAATTAATAGCATGATAGACCCTATGTTTTAAAAAAAATTAGCATAAAAACCCCTATGAGAGGGTATAAATGTGCCCGAGATTGTATAAAATAGGGGTGAAATGTGCTACATTTTAAAAAACTGAGGAATGCATTAGCCTATTAATATTTTTTAGAGGGTTTTATTATTTTTAAACTTTTCACAGGGAGAGATTAATGCAATTAGCCCATTTAATTTTGTTGACTTAACTTTAATCTTATAAAATCAAATGATTTGTCCTTGGATAAATAATTACCCATCATCCAATTATGATGGGATAATCTTATTCAAGCCCGACCCGCAAAATACATGTGCCTGTGATATAATCAAAAATTTAGATGTAGATAGGCTGAAAGGATGCTATTATAAGGATGGTATTTTAATACAATATTCAAGGTTTTAAATTGATTTGATTATTTATGGACCTCACATTTTCAACTGAGATAAGAGACGGGAAATTTAATGGAATCAATGTTTTAGATTAAAAATAATAATGATTTCAAAAAATCTAAAATTTTACAATCTTATATTGGACTATTGTCGTTAACATTCCAATTTATGTCAATAGGTTTCCACACCTTAAAACAAGCCGACTCTAAAGAGAATGTTTACTAAATATTTCTCAACACTGATGTAAAGAAAACCCATATCACAAAAATTAGTTGTCTTATTCCTTCGTATACGTGGCTAAATATAATTTTATTTCATTATATTCCACATTTTTCTTAATACCATTCATCGTCTTATTTCTTAATCAGAAATTGCAATATTCTAAACAGCACCTTTTTTATTTTAGGATAAACAGAACTTGTTTCAGCCATGATTTCTTTTATATTCTCATTCAAGTGTGCTGACAGTGAAATAAGAATAAACAGTAAATGTTAATTGGCCGCAATACAACTGACATTACCAATATATATAATATCACTTAAACAACAAAAATGATAGAAAAAGGTGAGATATAATGATATAGCTATAAATTAATCAATCTCAACTCCACCAAAATTATATTTGAAAATATACTTTGCTTGAGAAGAACAACATATACCGGAAAAGCAAACGATTTCATATTGCCAAAAAAAAAGGGGCACAAATTAACAAAAATAAAATTTATGTAGTATGGAAAGGATGGAAGAGTAGATGTCTCAAATTGGTACGTAATCACATCTCATAAAATCAAGATCTCATCATAAGTCGACCTCTTCCCTTATATAAGGAGCCATAGCAACAAAACATCCCTCAGGAAAAAATATCATCAAAGTTCTGGGTTCAAACCCCTCTCTAAAATTATTCAAATCACGTAAAATTTCACCTTAAACGAATTCTCAGTGACTAACAAAAAGATTTTCATCACCATCTATTTCATCTGGTGTTATGAAATTAAGCTCCGCCAGAGCCATATTTCTTTCCGAAGACAATCACCTGAAGCTTGTCGTAACCTGCAAGCACACCAGCACCAGCCACGGCACGAAGGATGTTTGCACCAGCACCCTTGAATAAAGATTTAGCACCCTCGTTTTTAAGAATTTGGGTGAACGCATCCATAGAGCTCTTGTATTTCACGGCTTCGCCAGACGTCATCATCATTCTTCTACGAACGGTGTCAATAGGGTAAGAAGCAAGCCCAGCACCATTTGTGATGAGCCAACCAAGTGCAAAGCTGGCAAAGAAACTATCCTGTAATCATGAAGACACGCAAATCTCAGCAAAATTCTGAAAGGAGAGAAAAATCAAGAAAAACTCACAGAAAAGCATTTCCAATTTCATTAGGCTGGGTTTCAACTGAATAATTGGTTTTAAGAAATGGATGCCATTATGGATTTCATATTATTCTAAGAATTATGAAATTGATTTGGTTCAAACGTTACCTACAGAAATTGAAACCCATACGATTGAAAATTCTCCAACGAATGCAGCAATCAGATTATATACAAAGAATTTCAAATCCTTTCACCCAAATTCTTCAATAGGAACAAAATAGAACTTCCTTAATGTAAGCCTGGTAAATGATATATACTTTACTAAAACTATCACAACCAGTAGGTAGAGGGTATACAAACCTGCAAGGATCCAGTCAGGACTACTGGCTTCAAAGAATCGTACATTCCAAAGTACAGACCACGATACACAATAATGCCGACACACGAGATATTGAATCCACGGTAAAGACCAGCAATACCATCAGATTGCAGGGTCTTTCTATAAACATCTACCAAACCATTAAATTGCCTTTCGCCTCCCTTCTTTGCAGCCTTGGAATCATTGGCGAGACGAGTTCGAGCATAATCCAAGGAGTAGACAAAGAGCAGTGAGGAAGCACCAGCGGCACCACCAGATGCAAGGTTGCCCGCAAACCATTTCCAGTAGCCATCTCGATCTTTCTTGAAGTTGAACAGTCTCTTAAAGTAGTCCTTGAAAGCAAAGTTCAAGGCCTGTGGAACATGTAATCTAATAATTAGTATAAACAAGCAAACAGAAAATGGAAACAATACGGATTCAATCTTCGTCACGGCAAGAAATAATGTGGTGAACCTGAGTGGGGAAGTAACGAATGACGTTAGCAGTGTTTCCTCTCCACAATGCTACAGCTCCTTCCTCCTGCATGGTTCTTTTGAAACAGTCTCCAATACCCTTGTATGGTTCTGATAGCCTGCCTGACTTGATCATTTCATCTTGATTCTGGATCAAAAGCTTCACACGCTCGATCGGGGCTGCAGCAGTTTTAGACACAGCGGCTGAAACTCCACCCATGAGAAAGTCAATGGCAAAGCCAGCCAAGCCTTTCTCTGAAGGAGCCTGAACAAACACTGGTGAAGCATTTGCAGAAATCAATGACAGCTTCTGGGTCCCTTGACAAGTCATAGGATACTGTAATCCTGCATTAGTATAGGTGTCATTCGAAAACCGCCTTTGATACATGGCAGGCCTTTGGAATCCCCCGTATCGAGCTTGAACATCCTGGGAAAAACTGGAACTAAGATGTAGCTGGTTAGCCACCTTCTGGATGATGGTTGGGTGTTGGTGATTATCGGCCATTATAGCTGCAAATTAAACTCCTGCAGGGACACAAAATAGATGTTCAACTAAAGGCAAGGACTTCACTTCCAAGAGAATCTATTGACGAGTGCATTTTAGCAGTATAAGGTGACAATGGAATTCAGCACAAAATTTGAAAGCTCGTCCAATGCATTCATGAAGATCACATCACTGAGAAACATAAAATACTTGAGATGAGAAAGGCATGCATTATGTATAATCCAAGTGTCCACATTAATCCTAGAATACCACTTTGGTTTATATTACATATTTGACATGCCTCACTTAAAATCCGATATTGAATGATGAATGGAATGCACATTGTGCAAATTGCAACATTGGCATGGTTTAAAATCAAAACTGACACACAGAAACGAAAAAAATCCAAGAATGCTAGAGAAGCTAAAGAAGGTAAAAAGTTGAAAAATCAAGCCAAATAAACAAGTAGACAAGATTAATCACATTAACCAACAATTAAAAATATTGTCATGGTGTAAGAAAAGAGTTGCTAAGACAAAGAGTTTCTGTATAGTGTCTTGCAGCCAAAATTATTTTAATAGCATTCAATTGCCCACATTTGGCAGCACATTACATAGGTTAATTCCCTTTACATATGAATCCGAGTATTCATGGACAAACTTGTAATTACAAAAAAGGCCTTGTGCATTCGAGAAACAGTTAAAGCCAATAACCAAAAAAACACAGACATTAAACAGAAGCCCCAACGTCTAACTTCTAAAGTATATATTAAAAGATAAAACCAAAAACGAATAAATCCCAAGTCAAGCTATACATGAGCGGAGAAGACAGAGATGGAGCTAAACATAGAATCCAGGTGAAAACAAAATACCAGCCAAAATAAATTGCGTACGAACAAGAAACCAGTTAGATCTCAGAGAACAACATCAGCGTTAAGCCGTTAACCAGAAAGTCTGACCGCAGATCGCAATCATTTCCATACATCTACATCCAATATTATGCGTCATAGAAATCAGATCTACACAACATAAACATCAACAAACGCCTAAAGATCTAAACAGCTACAGACCTTTTCCTTTCTCAGTAAATCAACGTCGAGTTCTCACAGTATCCAAACACAGATCCGAAGAAATTTGAGAACTAGAAAATATAAAACTCCTACTAAATTCATCAAAAAAAATTCTAAATCTAAGTACAAAAAGAAATGGCAGTCACACAGCAGCGAAAATTTCGCTGGATCCTCAAAAAATAGCAATCACAACTGATTGAAAACAATTGGAGTAGAGGTTTTACCTGCGCTCGACTCGCCGGGGGATGCGGGAACGGAAATGAAAAATGGAGAGCAGCGAAAGAGGACCGATAGCTAAAAATGATTTTACTTTATATATAGGCGGATGGCTGACTTGCCCTATTCCAGTGAGTGATTTATTTGCGGAAATCACAATGTGGCCCTCAAATATTTGCTTAATTGTATCAATGTTACCAAAATAATATATCGAGATTATGATTTTAAAAATGGATAAATTTGTTTTTGAGGATTGAAAATGGAGATTTGAGTGCACATCAAATGAAATTATACAAAGATGATCTTGTCATAAAACATGGGTAAGAAATAATTTCATTTTATTTTTCTATTATTGAAATATACTACTTAACTTAATCTAGCAAAACCATTTATAAATATGTAATTAGAAGGAATATCGAGATATATACCCAAATTAATCCCTGATAATGGGTTTTATATATATAGATAGATTGTAGATTCAAAATGTTTTGGAAATGGAAACGAGGAGTCGAAGAGTCTTTAATTTATCATTTGGAATAAAATTAATATCAACTTTATATATAACTTTTTTTTTTTAAAAGTTATATATAATTTTTTGTACATTATAAAGTGTGGAACATTTAAAAGTTTTAGATAGCATGAAGAGTCCAAATAATATTTTCTCCTTATACATGTATACATTAAGATAATTTTTAACTTGTAGAATAAAATATATGGATCGTAATAAATTGAAAGATAAGGGCAACATAATTATTTTTTTTTAATTACAATCATTATAAAATTTAAGTTAGACATGATATAACATTTTGAATCATATCATCCATCGATACCTAAAAAAAATTCATGGCGATAATCAAGCACATAAAAAATTTTTGGCCCAAAATGGTATTTTGCATAAGCATTGGGGCAAGTTGAAATTGACAACACAATCATTGTGGCCATTGGAGGATCCAACGGTGGGCAGGATGCAAAGGGCAACCATTGATTTGTCCAAAGACAACAATGAAAAGTCATTTCTTACTTTTCTGCTAACGAATTTAATTTCAACGTATGAACCTAATCACAAATGGAATCTTCTTTGCTGGTGGAAATTTGACTAAAATTTAATCTTTTCTTTTTTAAAAAAATTTTTGGCTTTAGAGTTCAAAAATTCATCGTCATGCCATTGAAATCTTCCCGTCTATTTTACCTCGTTGTGCTCATCTCAAGCAAGCCCATGATTTCTGGCGTTGGACAAAAAGTTAATAATCCATCGTTAAAATGATTATGCATTTAGCAATCATAATTCAATTTATCACAACCCCTTAGATATGCAAAGATAAACACTTATTCCCAAGTCTTTTGAGTTTGAAATTAATCAAACGATTCGCCAAATTTACCGAGTAGTAAACATGTCTCAGGCAGCATTAACGTGCAAGGGCTTCTTGTAGTATTGCAGTAAAAGGGATGAACAAACCACACTTATCGATGAAGCGGCCATGCAAGCACCAGCAAGCCATGGGGGCAGACGAATTCCTGTGGACGGATATAAAACTCCAGCAGCAATAGGCATTCCAAGGATGTTGTATCCAAGTGCCCATACATAGTTGATTTGGATTCGGGACATTGTCTTTCGGGAGAGATCAATGGCGGTGACAACATCCTCTAAGTTGCTCTTCATTAGGACGACATCAGCAGCTTCTATTGCTACATCAGTACCTGCTCCGATTGCCATGCCAACATCAGCTGCTGCTAAGGCAGGTGAGTCATTTATCCCATCTCCTACCATTGCCACAGTTGCACCTCTCAACTGTATCCATGATAGGCTAGTTAAATTTGCAGGAACATAATGGCTATATACTCGCATGTGTCTATATCTAGATATCTTTAGTTTGTCGCTTTTGTCATTCGTATTTAACCACATAACTACATAAGCTAATGATACAGTACACATAACCTTAAGTTCTGAATATGATTCGTGTGAAGAAAATGAAGGAAGCAAGCATAATTGATTGCATCAATCAGCTTCGTTGTCAGGATCATTTGAACATTTGTGTGGTGCAACAAGAGTAGGTCGATCATTTCAATCATATTAGCATTGATTATTCAAGCAATTTTTGTTAAGTCTAATGCATTTCAATTTTCAATATTGGGCGACTGCCAGGAAAATATAACTCATTCAATGATATGAGGATATAAGTTGAGCAATGGAAGTTGCATAAATTAATGTTACCTGCAACTCCTTTATTTTATCAGCTTTCCCAAGTGGATCTGTCTCAGCAAACACATCCTGAATGCCCACCTCACGGGCTACTGCACTTGCTGTTGCCCAGTTATCGCCTGTAACCATGACACTTGAGACACCCATTGAGAGAAGATGAGATATGACAACAGCTGCCTCTGGCTTCACTGGGTCAGTTACTGCATAAGCTCCCGCAGCTCTTCCATCAACGGCGACAAGCACACAAGTACGAGCCAGTTGCTCATTCTCAGAAATGTATTTATCTACCTCAGAGGTAAGTGTTACATGGAAAAGGTGCATAAGCCTCTTGTTTCCAACCAATATTATTCTCTCTCCATTTTTTACGCTCACTCCAGCTCCAGGATGCACCTCAAAACCTTTCGCCTCAATAATATGTTCATTCTGGTGCCCAAACTTCTGAGATAGCTTTTTAGCATGATCCACAACTGCTTTGGCCAATGGGTGCTCACTATTTGCCTGAAAGAAATGGGTATATACAAGTCAGAATTTGCTATATCTGACATATTTGAAACCATGTAGTCAGCAGAGAGAATTTTTGATATAATCCTCTAACCTTATATTCTTAACTATATCATGCACTCCAACCACATGAAACAGTTGTTGCTTGTACTACAATCAGTTTGAACTAATAATATATTTTCATCATGGAAAATTGCATTTATCATATGTGGCCAAGCCCGTAGCTTATTTTGAATGTAATTTGCATGTCAAACTCTGAAATAACCACACAGAAGTGTAAAGGGAATATAACCCACCTCTGCAGCAATCGTCACATCACAAAAATCTTCCAATGATATTTCAGAGAAGAGCGCTGAACTAACTACAGCTGGTTTTCCGACTGTTAGTGTTCCAGTTTTGTCAAAAACAACAGTTTTCACCTGAAAAATCGAAGTTAAAATATATTGTAGCAGACTGATTCCAAGGTGATGAGCTCATTAAACAAAACAATATGGCAATGAATGTGATTCCCAGAAGAAAAATAGACATTCTGTTTGGTAAGATTCACACACATAATCATTGAATAATGAGTGTCTTGTCAATGCTGGCAAAAATTTAAAGCAGATAAAATCACATATACTTGACATTGATACCATATACACCTCATCTTGAGTCACGTGACAAGGTGCAGAGGTCAAGATGGGGAAGTGACAACAAAGTAGAGATGCTAATATGAAAAAACATGAATCGATAATGGATGAAACTTTTGGAGACAAGAAGTAATCTTTTTAGAATTTAAGTGAACAGAAAAATAGCAAATTTCACCGAATCAATGGCAGCAAATACTATCAGGAAAAGTCAATTGATCCATAAGACCTAAGGCATCAACAGTACACCTTGTCACATCCAGCCATTCAGGTAAAGAGAAAAGACAATGTTTTATACTCCTTAATTTTAATTAAGAAATATCCAACAGGTGTTGTGGAACTGTTCAGCATTATTATACATAGACCATGAAAGATGGTGATTCTCAAGTGTGATGAATATGTGAAATAGGCTAAATGGTCCAAAAGTGAGTAAACATTTTACCTTGTGCGCATTTTCAAGGGCCAAACCACCTTTAATTAGCACACCCTGTGAGGCACCCTTTCCAGTGGCGACCATAACAGCAGTAGGAGTTGCTAATCCTAGGGCACAAGGGCATGCAACCACCAACACAGAAATACCAAATTGCAGAGCAAATTCAAAAGCATCCATAGCAGTGGGTATCCAAATTCTAGGATAAATCCCAACTTCTCCGGGGATAAACCATCCTAGCCAAGTCACAAAAGCTGCCAGAACAACCTAGTGTGGATAAATATCAAGGTTATTTATATCATATGGGATCATGTTTGAATTTTGGAACTGTCAAGCTACGCTACTACCCTGAATAAGCATCTATGAGTTCAAATGATATGTCAACCAGTAACCAAGAGCAAAACTACATTGACATATATTTTTATTCAACAATACTCGCCGAATTGTTAAATGCCAATTTCTTTTATTTCAGGGAAAAATTGTCCAAATATTGTTTTCTATCTACTGCAGTAAATAAAAGATCATGTCGTGATAAAAAGAAAATGTGAAATCAGCTCTTGGTATTGATTAACTGTAGTGAAATAGGTAACGTGGCACAATCAAGTCTTCATCTGATAGAACTCCACCGTGGTAGAATGACAATACCACTTAAATGTAAAATCACTTCCATGCTCCACATAAGGGTATGAGTTTGTTCTTCATATGCTTATTAAGATAGGAATAATAAACCATGCTATGCCAATATGGCATTGGAATAAAAGTAAATTTTAAAATTGTACTTGATTAGTTGATTTCTATTGGAGAATATTTTTGTTAAAAAATAAATTTATTGTGTTATGGGCTGTTAGCTTTAGGCTAGATATTTGTAAGCCCACGAGTCTTCTGTTCGTATTGCATATCTCTTCCATGGAGAGGACAACTTGAAGACTTCTAATTAATTCAATAACTCAGTTTTTCTAACTAGAGCAGGAAACCATATTCTGAATTTCCTCTCAATTCTTCATCTCACACGTAATAATTAAAAAAAAATGGAATTGGTTGTGTGTGAAACTAGACAATCATCAGTCATGTAAATAAGAATAAAACTATACGAGTCAAAAGGTTGCTACTACCATAAAGTATAAAATGCAATCAATCAAAACTCCACATTGTTAATTCAATAAAGATTTTACAAGTTCGCTTGGCAAATACATCTAACAGAAAAATTTATAAGAACAACGAAAGAAACTTACAGTAGGAACAAAAAACTTTGAAATTTGGTCAGCCAACTTCTGGACAGGTGCTTTGGCAAGTTGAGCAGCTTCAACCAGTTGGACTATTTGTGAAAGGGCTGTGTCTGAACCGACATGAGTCACCTTGATAATTACACACCCATTTTCATTCACTGTCCCACCAATCACCTGTGTTAATGAACTATTATGCACTAAAATACAGACGTTAAATTTATATCAATTGAGGAGAAGCAGGTAGCTGTCACAACTATCACAACTTAGATAAAGTGTAAGGAAACACAGAGTTAAACATGAACTGTTTTATCGAACCTTATCACCTGGCTTTTTAGCAACTGGCACAGCTTCTCCTGTAATCATGCTTTCATTTACATGACTTTTACCATCAATAACAAGACCATCAACAGGAACTTTCGCCCCAGGAACAATTTTGAGTATGTCATTCTTTTCTATAAGTTGCGTGTTCATTTCAATTTCTGAAATAACATTGCCACCAGCATCCAAAGTTACAAGATAAGCTGTGTCAGGAGCTAGATCTGTCAGCTTAGCTAAAGCATTTGATGTCTTTCCCTTTGCCATAACTTCTAAGTATTTCCCCAGAAGAATGAAAGATATCAACATGGAACTAGTCTCGAAAAAATCATGCCCCTCAAATGAAGCTGAAGTCAAAGCTTTTATCATTATGTATATGGAATAGAAGTAAGCAGCATTAGTACCCAAAGCAACCAGTACGTCCATATTTGCAGATTTACGTTTCAGAGCATGATATGATCCGGCATAGAACCTGAAAAAAATGGTTAAAACAGGCATGTATTGCAGTGGACACTGACAGCCATAGTAATGCAACTTGGCAAAACAAATTTTTAAGATAACGATTAAACAAATACCTTTTGCCAATGATGAACTGTACAGGAGTGCAAAGTACCCATCTTAAAATCATTCCAATATCAAGCATGTTAATGACCTTGTAGTGTAGCCAATTTCCATATGGAGGAATCATCGGGAGTACCATAGAGAAAATAAACACTGGAACGGAAAATAGACAACTCCATAAAAATTGATTCCTATATGTCAGGATTTCATGTTGTCTCTCCATCTCTCCTCCCCTTGGTGGGGTATACAATGTTGCTTGGTAAGTTTTAAGTCCATGGCCAGCTTCTTGAATGCACTGTAATAGAGATCTTGGACCGATGATGTTTGGATCGTAACTTATAGTTGCTTTATGCTCTTTCATATGAGTTTCAACATTGTTTACGCCTACCAAAGACTCTAGTGAGCCTTGAATGATAGTAAAATCATCTGAAGTAGTGATTCCTTCTAGTCTCAAATACAATTTATTCAAGTCACTACAAGAGCTTATGAGATTGCATACAAAGCCGGCATCCTCTACTGCTTCAATGATGCGATCAGTGTTTGTTACATTGGGATCAAAATGGATTTTTGCTTCTCCAATAGCTAAACCAACCACTGCTTTTTTTACTCCATCCAACATCAGCAAAGCACGTTCTGTCGACTCTGAACAGCTTGTGCATGCCATTCCCTTTATTATCAGCCGGCAGATGGCGATTTCTTGCTCCGGAAACTCCTCAACTTCAAAACCTGTGTCTTCCACTGCTTCTTTAATATCTTTTGCCTGAAAGATAATACTGTTAAAACTAATAGATATAGGTTGTTCCACTTGAGCATCATATTTGATAATTTTTTTATAACTAAAAAGCTTCACTGTCTGTCGTTAAAAAATGTGAGTAGGAAAATATAAAGCAAGCTTTGATGTCACATCATAATGCAAAGCATCATGACATGCTAAACTCCAAAATGCTCCAGAGGCCCCCAGCCCAAGGTACCCATGAACCGATTGATATAATTTATAGTTAGAAAAAGGGCTCTAAAATGAACAGTTGTGGATGCGCATACCCACAGTTGACTGTTGTTTGCTAATCATATATCAAACCAAAAAATGTCACACATTTAACATTTAAGGAAAAGGAATTTTAATTTGACTTACACTGATAGCATCTGGCAAGTACTTTACCACAGCCTGACCTTGAAGCACAGACACTGACACATTTTCAACACCATCCAGCTTTTCAAGTGCTGTTTCTATTGACGCAACACAAGATGAGCATGTTAGACCCCCTACTCTGAAGACAACAGTCCTAAGTCTTTTGTCCATGTTTTTGTTAGGGGATACAATGGTGATAGCCAAATCATTGTGATGTTGTAGTAGTGGTGACTTCAAGTCATTCCCATCTTTTTCCATATTTTTGCCTCTGGAAATTTAGTATCAACAACCTACAATATGTCAGAAGAGAAGAAATTTTAATGCACATGCTCAAAGTGAGTTTCTTGTGGTTTTGAAAATTCGAATCAAACAAAAGACAAATGTCTGCTCTGTTTTCCTAGTAGATGAAAATATTATACATCAAACAACATTCAAATATCACGAGATAGTCAGCTGCCATTCCTGAAAAAATATTTATCTACCAGTACCCCTAATTTCAGGTCTCAAATTATCCAACTGAATACGAATAAATTAGCATAGAAAAACAGCTGCACACACCAAGCATTTCAGGTGCGTAGATTATACAGAACATGCCAAAATCTTATCTATGCACAGAGTTGGGGTTATTGTAACCAGTAACACCGTAATCCAAGTTTGACATACACAGACTAATGTAATAAAGAGAACAACACAGCGTCCACGCATATTACTTTACAGACAAGCAATAGTTACCACTCAAATCATGCAAGAAACTATAATATACCCTTTAATTTTTTCAACCCCCCAAAAATTTCATTTTTGTGAATAAGTATGAATTTACACACACGTGCTTAGCACAAAAAGGACCCAATATCAGCTCCCCCTATAAAAAAACGGATTATTCTGTACCTGACGAATGATGAACAGAAAGAGGAGCCTGCAAAGTGACAATTTATTTCCCCTTCATTTCATCCAGTAAGAAGTTAATGAAAACTTCCCTGCACAACAATTTGAGCCAATCTATTCGAACGACAAACAGAAACGAACAAATTATACGAAACAAAATAAAGATTAGGGATTTGGGGGAAACGGTGAAGTCAACAGTGGAGAGGTGGGGATTTTGGTTCGCTCTGGAGATTTGAAGTTTAAAGTGGAGTCCTTTTATATGGCTGCATCGGCGAGACCGGCTCTTGGTTTTTGTGCTTTGGACCGGAGCTTTTTGTTATTTAAAACTCATGCATTTGTATATGAAATCGGGTCTTTAGCCCAATTGGTTTAACTTGTCTCCTAGCTTGCCTGATGTGATTTATCTTACTAACGTAGTTTGCAGGATATTGCGTTAATCCGGAGTTTATCCAAAGCACACCGAAAGATAGCGGCTGCGGATTCGCACGTCACAAAAAATAAAATAAAAACAAAAAACAAAAAAACAAAAAAAAAAAACTTCACATGCTATATAAACCAATAGCCAAAAAAAATAATTAATCGTTGGTATTTCGGTACATGTGTTGCATATTTGTACAGTATGTTTTTTAACGAAAACAAAAAAAATCGTAAAAAAAATCTAAGTTAATTCCCAACAAAACCAAAATCATTAGGCAAATCAGTCATTTATAATACTTCATCTTTTGTGAGCCATTAGATACATCGATTTTATTAATTGAGTGACATTTTTTGTATAAAAAAAAAATATCAAACAACACAAAGTTAATGTCATTTTGGTAAATAAGAAAACATCTAATGGCTCACAAAAGATGAAGTATTATAAATGACTGATTTGCCTAATTATTTTGGTTTTGTTTGAAATTAACTTAAGATATAATAATAATTTTGTTTTAAATTTCACCGATTAATTGAAAATTAGTTACTTAAATGACGTCTACTATATTAAAATATATAGTAAGATTACTATAAATTGATTTGATTTATTTATTAAGTAGCAGAGGTAACAAAATGAGATAAGCATATTGGGTTGGCCCTCCCCGTCATACAAAATAAGTTGGGTTGATGTTTTCTCAACCGATCTAAAAGGTGGGTCGGCCCGTCTCGCCCCGCCTAATGGTAGGTTATGGATGGTTGCAGATCGACCCACCAAATTACACGTAGATCCGTCGGATTGGCCTGTCCTGCCACCTAAAATATGTGAATTGGTTGGTTTTTTTTCAACCCACCTAAAAGGTGGGCCGGTTCACCCCGTCCCACTTAATGGTGGGTTGTGACAGGTGATAAATGCATTTTGTGTGCATATTTTGGTGTTATTTTTATATTTATTTTGCATGCATTTATAGTGTTTTATAAGTTTTATTCATGATTTATTGCATGTGTGTGCATTTCACTCTTCGGGTTGATTTTTGTATAAATATTGAAGAAATCATGATTTTTGGAGCAAGAGAAGAGCCGCAAGCATGAATTACGGAGCAGCAATGGTCAAAAATTTATTTTTAATTCTAGAGAGATTCAAATCCAATCTTCACCGTTCAAAATTAAGTTCAAGATGTTTTGAAGCTGCTGTCCAAATTTCAGCTCGCTCCAACGGCTAGAAATCGAGATATGATTTTTTTCAAGAAAACTGTGCGCTGACCTATAGGTATGCACGGGCACATGCACGGATGTAGGCACAGACCCCAGTGCACTTTTTGGAGAAAGGTCCGTACATAATTTTCGAAAAATTTGAGGCAGAGGGCACCCGGAGGTTGGCACTGACATGTCGCGGAAATTTTCATAAAATTTTTGATTTTTTGGAAATTGTGGTTTGCATGCGTTTTTATGCCTTTTTGGGCTCACAATAGAAAATTATTTAAAGGCCTTTGAGAGAAGATATAAAAAGGAATGACGGGCCAACTTTAGAAACACTTTTTCACGCAAGAATTGAAGGCGTCTAGGGCGGAGGCTTGGAGACTGAAGAACACTCCATTCGAGTTCTTCTTCCTTTCTTGTTTAGATTATTAAACTTTTGTTGAATATTGTTTTCGTTGTTTGAGTAGTTTTTCTTCAACCAAGATTGCGAGATTGGGCCAGACAATTTTATGTTGAATATTTAGATGTTTATTTAGGATTTTTGGATTTTTGTTAATATTATTGATTGTTGGATTTAAATTATGTCTTGTGAATAACCTGATCAACTATTTACTTGCTTGTTAATTGATTCCAAGTAGACAGAGGAGTAATGGATTTTGATCACTCCAATAATTGACACATGGTTAAACCGACTAGAAATAGTATTCGGTTTCAATATGCGGCTTTAGGTGAAAACTGAATTCTCACAATTTCAAATGCATTTGAATTTGATTTGAATTATGAAAGATTGATCCATCAATATTTGAATAGGTTTAATTGTTCTATAAATAGACTGTTAAATAAATTAAAAAAATTCGTTGTGATTTAATATTAAATTTGGATCTTAGATTTGCCACTTGTTTGCATAATTTGTTTGGTACTTGTGTGTGCATGTCTTGGTTATCTCGTTTTAATTATTTTTATTTTCAGTTATTTTAATTCTTATTTCTTAGGAATTTCTTATTTTAAATTCTTAGTTTATTCAATTCAAGCTCCTTTTTATTATTTTTGTCTAGATTAAGAAAAATAATTAAATCTTGAGATTTGACAACAGTCCCTGTGGGATCGATACTTGGACTCTCTGTCCATTTTACTATTACTTGACCTAGTGCACTTGCTAGTAAATATCGAATTAAGCGGTCAAGTTTTTGGCGCCGTTGCCAATGACAATTTAGTTAATATTAGGATAAATTATTTGTTTGAGACTATACTTATTATTATTATTATTATTATTATTATTATTATTATTATTATTATTATTATTATTATTATTATTATTATTATTATTATTATTATTATTATTATTATTTTCCTTTTGTTTATTTAATTATTAATTTTATCTTGTGAGGTACTTGGAGATGGTTAATCGACGGGTATTCACAAGGTTTATGAAACGACCCTAACTCTATAATTATTAAATAAATATGAGGAAATTTTTATTTTTTTTTTACTAAATAAAATATGTACATATATGCCCATACATATACGCACAGAATAAAAAGATTTAAAATAAATAAATAAATAAATAAATAACTCAAATAAAATGCATTCTTTAATAAAATAAATATCTGAGTCAAATATTGAATTAAAATACTGCATAAATAAAATGATTAAAGTTTGCATGCACTGAAAATATTTAAGTAAAATATTTCAAACCCAACCACTGAAAAATACTTAAAAATGTAACATACTAAAAATATTCAAAACATGCATAACGACTCAGACATCTATCACGGTCACGGGGATCACTGCCAGTCTGCTCATACGTCCTCGCCTCTGGTGGGTACTACATCCTCCTCTACGTACTCACCTGCACCATACCAGTGTAGTGAGCCTAGAGGCCCAACATGCTAACATAACAAGGGTTTAAAATAATTTAAATCAATTTACTACTAATACATAACATATATATGAATGAGCATGCTAAAATATCATAACATATCATAACTTAAATTAACTTAAATAACATAATACATAAATATTGTTGAGCAAATTATTTTCTAACATCGCATGGTTTTATCCATAGTGTAACCTTAAATCATACATTAAATACTGATCAGCGTGGAAACCAACGTACGTGGCGGTGACGAATCACCTCTTAAATTGGCAGTAAACTGCCCTTCAATAGTTCACATATGGGAACGAATCCCCCTCAAATCTCAAATTGTCACACTACTTCAACTTCCAACATAAAATATTTTCTTATTGCTCAACCTTAACATTTAATCATACATAAAATTATTTCATGAATGCATGTACTTAAATAAAATGTGTGTGTCCTTCATATATATTTAATTTAATTTCATACTAACATATACATATTAAAATAACTTCAATGCATAAAAAATAATTAAATATATAATCAGGACACATGCAATTTCTCATGGATTGTACTGGACTGCTGGCCCTAAACTCTCAAGCCCATTTACTTAAATCTGGCCCATTGACACTGAGACTGGCCCATTAACATACTTAAGCCCAATAAAATTATTCTAAGTCCAATTAAATAATTCAAGCCCATTAACAACCAATTCTGGCCCAATGGGCCCAAAAGCCCAAAGACTGGCCCAATAACTTTCATGGGCCCTAAAGCCCATAAAAATTAGTGGGCTCACTTAATTAAATTAATTAAGCCCAAATAATTAAGTTCAACCCAAAATAATTTAATGGAGCCCAAATCATTTTATTTCTAATTAATTGACCCAAAAACCCATTAAATCATAAAATACTTTAAAATTAAAAAGACTCGAGCCCGGCCCACCAACCCGGACCCGGACCAACTTAACCCGACCCACTACCTTACTGACCCGACCCGGACCACAGACCCGACCCGAAACCAAACCCTAACCCTAAACCCGACACCCCCTTCCCTGCAACATCCTCCGGAAAGACATCCGAAAAGTCACGAACCACCTCTATCTCTGATAATGATCTGCTAGATGGCTCTGAAGTCGTGAAGATACTCGCTAGAAACCCCTGGCAACCCCGTCTCAACAACTTCCTCGCCTGAATAAGAGATATCACCTGAGGAATATCACTGCTCTGAGATGCATGAAAAGTGAACGGGTCGCCTACTGTAGGTCTCACTGACACTGATCTCCGACGAAAATCAATCGAAGCTCCATTGACTGTCAACCAGTCCATACCCAAAATCAAATCGAAACCACTCAATGGTAAAACCACCACATCTGCTCGAATGGAGTGTCCCTGCATCTCCAACTCCAGTCCTCGAATAACCTTCGAGGTAGAAATAATCTGCCCTGACGGCATAGTAACATCATACCCACTGTCAATAATCTCAGGTGTGATGCCTACCCGCCTGATAAACTCCAGGGAGATAAACGAATGCGTAGCCCCTGAATCTAGCAACGCAAACGTGGAGTTGCCTCCAACTAGAATTCTCCCTGCACGCAGAAAATTCCCAACAATTTCATACCACTACCAAATTTTTCCCAACGAGTCACTACTAATTCTTAATTCTAATCACAAGTAAAACATGCTTCCTATTCTAACATGCAGATAGATAACCCAAAGTACAATAATTCCATAAAGAAACGAAATTCTTAACCAAAGGAAAATTATAAAATACTAGGGATAAGATATACCGGTGATCAAGGAGGTGTCTGGATCTACCTCCTCGGCCTGCATGACGAACACTCTACCAGCAGTGTTCTTCTTCCTCGGGCAGTTAGCTATCTGATGCCCTGGCTCCCTACAGTGATAGCAAACCCCTGCTCCCAACAAACACGGTCCCGAATGCATCTTCTGACACTTCGGGCAAGTAGGAAAACCTATGGCATTAGGGGCCCCGCCCCTCTGCTGCTGCGGCCTCTGCTGTGGATTCGGGCCCTTAGCCGGCCCTGTAAACTGCTTCTTCGCAGGAGGCTGCGAAGATGGTTGCTGATACCCAGCCTGAAACTGCCTCTTCCCCTGCTGCTTCCTCTGGATCTCTCTCCGACTCTCCTCGGAACGCAAGGCTCTACTGACTGCAAACTCATAAGTAAGGACGTCTGCCATGCGAACATCATGCTTGATATCCGCCTTCAATCCCTCCACAAACTGCCTCAACTTCTCCGGTGGACTGTCTGAAATCAGAGGCACAAAGCGACAGCCCCTCTCGTACTGTCTCACGTACTCAACTACTGACTTGTCCCCCTGACGGAGACTCATAAACTCCCGGATCATGCGACTGCGCACATCCTCAGTGAAGTACTTGGCGTAGAAGATACGCCTGAACTCTGCCCACGTCAGTGTAGGAAGGTGAACTCCCCTGGCAGCACCCTCCCACCAAAGAGCTGCATCTCCTCTCAGCATATAAGTCGCACAGTTCACCCTGTCGGCGTCTGTGATCCCCATATAAGCAAAGATGGACTCCAGAGAGCGAATCCACCCCTCAGCCACCAAAGGATCGGTGGTACCAGAAAACTCCTTGGGCCCCTTCTTCTGGAACCTCTCAGCAACGTCCTCCTCATGGGACAACCTAGGACGAGTAGCCTGCTGCTCTAACAGAGCAGTAATCCCTGCCATCATATTCGCATTGGCCTGCTCCAATGCTGCTAGAGGGTTCTGCGGAGGTGGAGGTGGAGGTGTAGGTGGAGATCCCCCACATCTGTTCATCGGTCTGGGAGGCATTCTGCACCACCACATATTTCTTTACGTAAATCGTCATGCATAACTAAGTGGTTTAAAAGTAATGCTAACTTAAATTCAAAGAATTAAATCATGCTATAAACACTTAAAACTTACAGTCCGGTAGCGTAGATTTCTGAGCTCGCATAGCAGTAATGACCCCTTCAAGGACCGTGCTCTGATACCAACTGAAACGACCCTAACTCTATAATTATTAAATAAATATGCGAAAATTTTTATTTATTTTTTTACTAAATAAAATATGTACATATATGCCCATACATATACGCACAGAATAAAAAGATTTAAAATAAATAAATAAATAAATAAATAACTCAAATAAAATGCATTCTTTAATAAAATAAATATCTGAGTCAAATATTGAATTAAAATACTGCATAAATAAAATGATTAAAGTTTGCATGCACTGAAAATATTTAAGTAAAATATTTCAAACCCAACCACTGAAAAATACTTAAAAATGTAACATACTAAAAATATTCAAAACATGCATAACGACTCAGACATCTATCACGGTCACGGGGATCACTGCCAGTCTGCTCATACGTCCTCGCCTCCGGTGGGTACTACATCCTCCTCTACGTACTCACCTGCACCATACCAGTGTAGTGAGCCTATAGGCCCAACATGCTAACATAACAAGAGTTTAAAATAATTTAAATCAATTTACTACTAATACATAACATATATATGAATGAGCATGCTAAAATATCATAACATATCATAACTTAAATTAACTTAAATAACATAATACATAAATATTGTTGAGCAAATTATTTTCTAACATCGCATGGTTGTATCCATAGTGTAACCTTAAATCATACATTAAATACTGATCAGCGTGGAAATCAACGTACGTGGCGGTGACGAATCACCTCTTAAATTGGCAGTAAACTGCCCTTCAATAGTTCACATATGGGGACGAATCCCCCTCAAATCTCAAATTGTCACACTACTTCAACTTTCAACATAAAATATTTTCTTATTGTTCAACCTTAACATTTAATCGTACATAAAATTATTTCATGAATGCATGTACTTAAATAAAATGTGTGTGTCCTTCATATTTATTTAATTTAATTTCATACTAACATATACATATTAAAATAACTTCAATGCATAAAAAAAAATAATTAAATATATAATCAGGACACATGCAATTTCTCATGGATTGTACTGGACTGCTGACCCTAAACTCTCAAGCCCATTTACTTAAATCTGGCCCATTGACACTGAGACTGGCCCATTGACACTGAGACTGGCCAATTAACATACTTAAGCCCAATAAAATTATTCTAAGCCCAATTAAATAATTCAAGCTCATTAACAACCAATTCTGGCCCAATGGGCCCAAAAGCCCAAATACTGGCACAATAACTTTCATGGGCCCTAAAGCCCATAAAAATTAGTGGGCTCACTTAATTAAATTAATTAAGCCCAAATAATTAAGTTCAACCCAAAATAATTTAATGGAGCCCAAATCATTTTATTTCTAATTAATTGACCCAAAAACCCATTAAATCATAAAATACTTTAAAATTAAAAAGACTCGAGCCCGGCCCACCAACCCGGACCCGGACCAACTTAACCCGACCCACTATCTTACTAACCCGACCCGGACCACAGACCCGACCCGGAACCAAACCCTAACCCTAAACCCGACACCCCCTTCCCTTCTCGGCCGCGGCCGTGAGCAGCAGCCACTCCTTGGCTGCTGCCGGCCTGCTCCGGCCGCCCCTGGCTGGAGCGCCACCGCCCAGACGTAGCCCACGTCTGGGCGGTTCGAACCTAGCCCCTGAACCCAACCCATGCAGCCCAGCTCCTAGCCGAACCAAGCCCTTCCCGAGAACCCTAGCAGCGGCCGATCTGCCCTTCCAGCCCTCAACCTGTTCGGCCTAGCCCAATTTAGACCATAGCCCAGCCATGGCTCAACTCTAAGGACCCTACCAGACCTAAGAACCATCAGCCAACAGTCCTGGACCGATCCATGTCAAAAGAAACGTGAACATGCATCAAGAATTGGAAAATATAAACACTTCAAACCATAACACACTTGTTTTTCTGAAAATTCTTGAAAGAATCCGATGCATACACACACACACACCATTATCCACTGATATAGTACAAAAATTTGAGAAAGAAACATGCCTTGCACCGTAGTTTGAAGAGAAAAACGTGCGTGGGACGATTCCGGGACGATGAACGACCAACTTGAAGCTTGAACAACCGAGGCTATGGGGTTTTTCTGTGGGAAGCCGATGAAGATGATGAATGGAGGGGAGGGAGGCGGCTGAATTGTGTGAGTGATCGGGTGGGTTTGGGTAGATTAGGTTTTGGGTTTTTAATTTAATAAAAATAGGTTTTAGGATAATTAAAAGTTTTAAATATAAAATATAAAATTTTAAAACTCCAAATAAAGTTAAAATCTGATAACTTAAATTAAAAATATAAAAATCCCGAAATTACAAATTAAGGGAATTTTAAAAATAATTAAAAGTCATTAAAATGGCTAAATTTGAATAAAAATGGACTCCTAAAATTATATAAAATTAAATACTAAAAATTTTGAGGAAATAAAACTCAAAATAATATTTTTGGGCTCTAAAAAGACTCATAAAATAATTTGGATAGAAAGTTGTCATCTCGTCCGTCCACGGTCCCGTCTACGCGATCAAAAACAATTAAATACTAAAAATCATAAAAATCACTAATTATGGGTTAAATGCTTAAAAATAAATTAAATCATGCACAATTAATTCACATAATTATTTAACCCATAAATCTAAAATTTAAATAATCAAATATCCTAATTATGCATGCAGATTTACGTATTTAAAATACCGGGTGTTACAGTTTACCCAACAGCTCGCATGCAAAGATGAGCCAAAAGTGAATTTTGATGATGAAGAGGAATACCATTTCATGCCTAATGTTGTTGGAGTGATGAGCTTTCAATGTCAATATCACGTCAAGCTGGAGGGCGTAGGAAATCAATACTCATACGTAGAGTCGTATGATTCTTACTATGGGCGGCAGCCACTCTTTGATGGTTGCTACTGGAAATTCGAGCGATAGACTATAAATTTAGTGTTGGGATCGGTTCAGAGGGTAGAGGGGGGGTGAATACACTCTGAAACTTTTCTTCTTCTTCTTCAAAATGATCAAGTGAGGTTTAGTTCACTTAATCTGTTTTCTCAACTTCTAAAACGATTTGAACAACTTAAATAGTGCGGAAATAGTTCAGAGGTTTTAGTGATGCAAAGTTTAATAATGCAATGTATGAGCAGAAAGTAAGATAAATAACAGTAAAGACTAAGGCACGATTTATGGAAGTTCGAAGGCTTAATCCTTCTACGTCTCCCCTTCTTCCACTTAGGAAGGAATTCACTAGAAGACTTTGGTTATTACAACGTCTTGTAATACACCCACTTCAGACTTAGGACTTATCCAATGCCTAATCCGAAACTCCTAGATTTACACAGATAAGATTCTCAGTTCTTATCAGACTGGTGGAAGCTTTCAGAGTAGCTTCAATTCTCTTCAACAATGTGTATAGTTGAGTTGAGCTTCTCAAACTGCAGAGCGGTCGAGAGGCTTGAAAACCCTAGGATGATCCTTGACGATCAGATATGTGAACTGTAGGCGAGGGTTTATTTGAGCAGCAGATGAGTGATCTTGTAAGTGTGCTCAAGTATATCAGATGAGGACTTCTGATATTATTCAAGTGATTGAGTTGATTGAGATTTTTCTGAAATGCTTGTCTCTTTTTTTTTTGTTGTAGACGTTGTTGTCACTTCTTGAGCAATCTTCCCTTTATATAGGTCAATCATCAACGTCTTTATTTTGAACGTTCTGATGCTGCATTGAATGCACATTTAATGCTCATAAATGCATTGATGATTCTGCATGAAGATCGTACACTGCAGACAACTTCCAGGGTCCAAAACTGGAATAAACGGTCGAATGCTTTATCTGTAGTCATTCTGTGTTTTTGCCATTTTGGTGCAACCTGTTGTCTCGATTGCAGGAGTCAACATATCTTCTGACACGCCGGTTCTGCTTTTAATAAAAGATCTTGCAAAGAACATCTTGTCACAGGTACTTGTCTTGAGATATCCTGATAGGCAGTTGGCATTCTACCTGTAGAGATATTTGTCCTCTGCTGGTTTGAATAACCAGTCGATAAGCTTATGACTTCAACCGGTCGAGAGACAAAGGCGGTTGACAAGCTTCCGGTAGATAGATTTATCTTCTGCTGGTTTTGATAGCCAGTCGATAGGCTTGTGACTTCAGCCGGTCGAGAGCAAAGGCGGTTGACAAGCTTCCGGTAGAAGTTGTAGTAGATTCCTGAAATACAATGGTTGGCAGCACATTCCTATACAATGAGTTGTTGTTTGTTATCACCAAAATATCGGATTCAACAATTTCCCCCTTTTTGGTGATGACAAAACTTAAGTGCTCCAAGAACAATATGAAATCATTAAAATGAACTTCATTGAGAGAATGAATTTCATTAAGTACAATAAGCATAAAAATACAGCTGCGATAAGTAAAAAAGAGATAAGTTGTTCATCTTTTGAACCAACTGGCTCCTCCTGACCTATCGCCTTCTCTTCTTCTTCTGTCGGCCTCTTCTTTTCTTCTGGACTCTTCTTCACGTCTTCTTGCCTCTGCTGCTCTACGTTGCTCTTCTTCCCCCTTTTTGGCATCACCTTGGTTGAGTCGAAGGATGACCTCAGTGAGTTGAGTGCCAAGGCAGGCTTGCATAGTGTCCATTTTTGCATCGATTTGAGCAAGTAGAGTGGCTTGCATAGTGTCCATCCGATCATTCAACTGCTTATGAAGGCGGTTTTCGGATCGGATAACTTGTTCAGAGACGGTAGAGAGCGTGTTGATTTGAGTGCGATGATGATTAGTGATCTCTGTGGACAGACGAGCAAGGTCTCGAGACACGGTCTCGAAATGCCGAATCATCGTCTGGCGTGAATTATCGACCGATAAGGATGAGTTTGTTATGTCTTGAGAGAAGGACCTAACCGTTTGCATGAGCTCATGAAGTCGATTTATCAAGGTATGATCTAGAGCTGCGGCCATGGCTTCAATTAAAGAATCATCAGTCTGAAGCATTTGCCCTTCTGGGTCATTTCTTGGTGAAACCGGGCTAGACTCACGATGATGTGGTGCGGGTGAACTGGCTGGAGAGCTACCCGATGGACCTTCCAATAATGGTACAGTTGGAGATATAATAGTTTCGACTGCAGCCAATATGGTTGGTGGAGTACCAGGATCAGCACTTGGTTCATCCATAATGAGATCTTCCATAAACTTTTCAGTAGATGGAGACGGTTGAAGTGCTGGATCAGCATCAGTCACTTGCTGTTCTGAAGATGCAGGTGATACAATAGTGCTTGATATCTCCGATGGGGGCACTGTTGCTTCACTACTGCAAGGAGCCTCTGTCACAGAAGTGACAGGTATCTCTTGTGCAACCACTTCTAAAACATCTTGTGAATGACCGGGAGAAGTGTGAGTGGTCGTCACTGGAGAGGAGTGAGCAATCACAACTGCTTCCGGTTGAGTAACTGCTTGGACTGCGGTTGAGGAGGGGTCGACCGATGAAGATGCTGCCACACTCGATCTTAAAGCAGATGATTGAAAGAGGTCAGCAGTGATGAGATCGGTCAGAATCCCATCTGAAGAAGGGAGAGCATAGACGTCTTCTTCACCCTGATCTTGGGTGAGAAAGGTTTTCATCATCACTTGTGCTTCCAGCACATAAGCTTGTAAACAGGCTGCTGAAGCTGGTGTTTTGACATTGTTTAGAGCTTGGAAGTGCTGAAGTAATTGAGTGATTTGACGTAGACTATCCTGTAGTCCAGTCAAAATCACAAAGTCATCGGCAGCGGTAGGACTCTTGGATTTGAAATTCTTGACACGCTCATTAATTAGCAGAGATAGCAGGCTTCCTCGAAGCTTCAAGTCTATGAGATGTCTTCTTCCCAGAGCCTCCACGATGTCTTCAGTATCAGCAAATAGAAGCATCTTCTGCTCAATGACGTTGAGAGATTTCCATTTGGAAAATATTTGAGCGAGTGTCAAGTGAGTGCGGGAGTGATGCCATCTGTCAAAACGTTGTAGATGACGCTTGACAGTACGGAGCACGTGAGAGATGATCATATTGAGTTCTATCGTAGCTGCTGGTTGAGCCTTGGGTATGTAGATCATCACACCTTTCCCTTTGTCTTTGGGATCAGCTAGAGTGACCTCAGGAGCTGATGAGGCACCTTCCCGGATTATCACACCTTTTGTAGGACGAGGAGCAGTAGAAGCAACAACGGTAGTAGTCTCGACCGTTGGCAGGGTAGGAGCAAGTCCAGAAAGGGACTTTAGCTTCTTGTGCTGCCTCTTCTTCTCGCCTGCAGGCGTGGATGACACAGCTGCTTTGGAGACCGTCGGGGATGACTTGCTGAAAGCTTGAATCAGTGGAACATTCTCACGTGATTCATCTTCAGAGTCAGATTCGATGATCAGTTGACGCTTGGCAGACTTTTTGGTATGGACTGGTTTGACCACGACCGGAACCGTTGAAAGCGGTTGAGGGATAGCAATAACCTTTGCGGTTGAGGGCAAGGTGTCGACCGCAGTCTCTTTCTTGTTCAGGAATTTGAGAATCGTAGACTTGTTGAGCCATTTGGTGGGATGCAGAGGCTCAGTCTTGGAAAAGTCCACTCCAAGGATGCCCAAGATGTGGCAGATTTGCAAAGCAAATCCCTCGGATTGCCCTTTGCCCCTGATCATTTCACATAGAATATTGAACAGAATGTCTGACCAGTTTACGTTGATCTTGGAGGCAATACAAGCCATGTATTGAAATTTCTCCAGCGTCACCTTGTCGTAAGATCCAGCCTTGGCCAGAAGATTCTTGGCCACGATATTAGTCAGTAGCCTGAATGGAGCTTTGAGAGATGTCTTCTGGGCCGGCAGTTTGATCGGAGCATCAGTAGTTGAGAACTCCTTCAACCAATAAGAGCAGTTACCATCTGGAAGATCCGTGCATTTTGTCAAACCCCTGGAGGGCAGATCAAATGTGCTGGCGAAGAACTTCTGATTGAAGGAATAGACCTCTGTCTTGATCAAGCATTTGATAGTCCCATGCTCGATTTGAGCGGTTGCGAAGAACTCCTTCAAAACAGGCAAATCGCAGATGGCGCTGCATTTCAGAAATTTCTTCAGTCCAGAGGCTTCAAGCATGGTGAAGACCTCAGATATTCCTGCGTTGTTTGCCTTAACAACGGAATCAAAGTTGATTGCGAGGCAAGTCTTCTGGATCGACATGATAGCTGTAGATAAGAACTCGAGCAGAGAGTAAGCAAAATCTAGAGAATAATTCGATGATGCGTTTAATACAATATGAAAGCTTTTAGCAAAGGTGAAAGATTGATATACGAATGTAAAGAAGTATATATAGGAACCTATGGGCCATAGGGTGACGTCATGAAAAGTATTTTTGAATTTCAAAAAGTTTTGAAGAGCATAATCAAGGCGCCCAATTAATGTCATTTGGTTCAAAGCACCAAGCTGCTAGTACGAAGCCTGTCAGAGACTAGTTAAAGGCGGATGATATGCCAATATTTATGGCAACGTAACAGCTAATCTATTAATGTCATATTGACAATCATTCCCCCTAAACACATGCATACTAATTTAAATCTACTAAGCCAAGAATATTTCGAAAATATGAAAACTTAGCGTCCGGTAGAGGCTTGGTGAATATGTCTGCTGCTTGCTGATCGGTAGAGATGTATTCCAGCCTGATTTCCTTCTTTAAGACATGATCTCGGATAAAGTGATGCCTGACATCAATGTGCTTTTTCCTAGAGTGCATCACTGGATTGTGAGTGATGGCTATGGCACTTGTATTGTCACAGTAGATTGGAGCTTCACTCGACCGAATCCCATAATCATTAAGCTGCTGTTGAATCCAGAGTATTTGAGCACAACAGCTGCCAGCAGCAAAGTATTCTGCTTCGGCGGTCGAGGTAGCAATTGATGTCTGCTTCTTACTTGACCACGAAATTAGTCTATCTCCAAGGAATTGACATGTGCCACTTGTACTTTTGCGATCAATTCTACAACCTGCATAATCTGCATCTGAATAGCCAATAAGATTAAGATTTGAATCTTTGGGATACCAAAGACCCACATTAGTAGTTCCTTTAATATATTTAATTATTCGTTTGGCGGCAATGAAATGAGATTGCTTAGGTGCTGCTTGAAATCTAGCGCATAAACAAACTGAATACATGATATCCGGTCGAATGGCAGTCAAATAAAGCAGTGAACCAATAAGGCCTCGATACATGGTTACCTCGACCGGAATTCCCCCTTCATCTTTATCAAGCTTAATTGATGTACTCATGGGGGTAGATACAGTTGAGCATTGTTCCATTCCAAACTTCTTTACCAATTCCTTGGCATACTTGGACTGATTGATGAATATTCCAGTTTCAAGTTGCTTCACTTGAAGTCCAAGAAAGAAGTTTAGCTCGCCCATCATGCTCATTTCAAACTTCTCCTTCATCAGTTTAGAGAACTTTGAGCACAACTTGGGGTTAGTTGACCCAAATATAATGTCATCAACATAAATTTGTACTAGTAACACATGATCATCTTTTACAAATTTAAACAGGGTCTTATCGACCGTTCCAATTTGGAAATCATGTTCTAGTAAAAATTTTAGTAATGTGTCATACCAAGCACGCGGTGCTTGTTTTAATCCATAGAGAGCTTTGTCAAGTTTATAGATATATTGAGGATGAGTAGGATTGACAAAACCTGGTGGTTGTTCAACGTACACCTCTTCTTGAAGTAGACCATTGAGGAATGCAGACTTCACATCCATTTGATAGACTTTAAAATTCTTGAAGGCTGCATAAGCAAGAAAGATGCGGATTGCTTCTAGTCTTGCAACTGGCGCGAAGGATTCCTCAAAGTCTATGCCTTCTTCTTGTCTGAATCCTTGAGCAACAAGTCGAGCTTTGTTACGCACAACAGTGCCATGTTCATCGAGCTTGTTACGAAACACCCATCTAGTTCCAATCACATTTTGATTTTTCGGTCGAGGAACTAGATGCCAAACATTGTTGCGGGTGAATTGATTCAACTCTTCTTGCATAGCTTCAATCCAGCTGACATCTGATAGAGCTTCATCTATTTTCTTGGGCTCTACCTGAGATATGAAAGCTGCATGCAAGAATTCATTAATCATTTGACCACGTGTTTTTCGAGGAGCAGAAAGGTCACCTATGACCAACCCAGGTGGATGATCTTTGTTCCACCTAAAATAATTCCCTAAAGGGTTGTCATCAATTGGTTGATGAACGTCCTCGTTTACTGGATCATCATTGGCTGGAGGATTGTTATCAACCGGTGGATCCACTTCTGGCCTTGTTTGATCACACCCGGTAGAGGGAACTGGATCATCCTTCTTTGGAGGATATAGATCACTGTCACTCTCTTCCTGTAGATTTGTGTTTTCCAGTCTATGACTCAGATCATTTATGCTCCCTTGAGTTTGTTCTGTACAAAGAGTAGATTCATCAAAAACAACATGAATGGTTTCCTCGACCGTTAGTGATCTTTGATTGAACACTCGATAAGCTCTGCTAACGGCTGAGTAACCAATAAAAGTTCCTTCGTCTGCTTTGGCATCGAAGGCTGTCAAATGGTTTTTGCCATTGTTGTGGATAAAGCATTTGCACCCAAAAATTTTGAAGTATGAAATATCAGGTTTTGTGCCATTCCAGATCTCATATGGAGTTTTGTTAAATCGTTTATTAATCATAGATCTGTTTTGAGTATAGCAAGCTGTGTTAACTGCTTCTGCCCAAAGCCTTTGAGAAACATTTGAATCGGCAATCATAGTTCTGGCTGCTTCTTTTAAAGTACGGTTCCTTCTTTCAGCCACCCCATTTTGCTGTGGGGATCTAGCAGCTGACAACTCATGCTTGATTCCCTGATCATCTAGATAAGTCGTAAGAGTGGTGTTTAAAAATTCAGTCCCTTTATCACTCCTGATTCTATCTATCACAGTAGATTGTTCATTTTGCAAGCGTTTAAAAAGCTTAATCAGGTGAGGTGCGGTTTGATCTTTTGAAAAGAGAAAGATGACCCAAGTAAATCGAGAAAAGTCATCAATAACAACAAGAGCATATCTCATTCCCCCTATGCTTCTTACTGGTATAGGACCAAATAGGTCCATGTGAAGTAAGTCTAAACATTTGGAAGAAGACATACACCCTTTATTTTTAAAGGTTGCTCTCACCTGCTTTCCTAGTTGACAAGCAGGACAAACATTGTCTTTTATAAAATCTCCTTCGGGCAGACCAGAAACCAAATCATGCTTCCTCAAGTTAAAAATGGACTTAAAATTTAGATGATTTAACCGCTTATGCCACAACCAATGTTTATCATGATGAGCAGTAAGACAAGTAGGTGAAGAAATATGTGAGCAAGACCAGTTTACCTTGTAGGTGTTTAGGTCTCGTACACCGGTCATAAGAGTCTCACCTTTGTCATTTTTTATGAGGCAAGTGTGTTTGTGAAACTCGACCGAATGATCATTGTCACATAGTTGACTAATACTTATCAAATTATAGCATAGTTTGTCAACAAGTAACACATCTTTAATAATGATGTTACCATGGATAATCTTACCCTTACCCACGGTTTTACCTTTGGAGTTGTCTCCAAAGCTGATCTTTGGTCCTTTGCACAACACCACTTCTGTTAGAAGTTCTGGATTTCCTGTCATGTGTCGTGAGCAACCGCTATCTAAATACCAGGTATTGTCCTTGATAGAAGTGGTTTTCTCGCCCGTTTGGACTTTTAGTACCTGCAAAGAGTGAAGAACTTTTGGTACCCATATCTAGTAGGGTCCAGGTCGGATTAGCCCTTTCGGGACCCACACCTGGAACACCCTTACAGGTTTGCCCGTGTGTGTGTCCAGAAATCTGTGCGGTCGATAGGCAGTAAATGTGTGTGCTTGTGAGGTTGCTGTGTGCTGCTTGCCTTTTTGATTTTCATCAGTTAGCCTGTACCTCTTTTGAACTGGCCTGCAATTAAAGTACTGGTAAGGCTTCTCCTTTGACCATCTTTTCTTAGAGTAGTTAGACTCATTCCATGGCCTTTTGAAATTAGATTGGTTTCCCTTTCTTCTTTCATTAGGTTTTGGTTTGATCCAAGTTCCTCTTTGATTAGAGGTCTGGGGATCCACATATCCCAGCCCTCTATGCTTAGAGCTTCGTTCGTTAGATACTTTCTGATTTTTGTCAAAGCTGCACTTATCGTGTTCATATATCGTGCTGGACCTGACAAATCTTATTTTGTTAAGATTGCCTTTGTCCAGGCTTGACTGAATACAGGATTCCATAGACTGTTCATTTGTTCCAAACCCTAGACCGGTTTTATCATGTACCGGTCTTTGGATTTCTTGAATCTTGTCAATGGTTACAGAAGATTTATTCCAAGCCTTAATGGTTTCAAGTAGTTTTTTATTCTCAATCAAGGTAGCTTGGAATACTCTTTTCAAGGTGTCGTTCTCAGTAGCCAGCAGACTTAGCTTGACCTTAAGACCATCAAGCTCTTTTTGCTGCATGCAGCTTGATTTGCTTGACTTATCTTTTAGGTCAGCTCTTTCTGCCTTTACTTCCTCGAACTCCTTGGATAATGCTTTGTATTCATTAGCCATTTCGTGTAAAGCGGTAACTAAATCACTGTGAGTAAATTCAGGTGAGCCAAAGTCAAATACCTCCTCAGCTTCTTCTTCGATATCGGCCATAAGGCATTCCACTTTTTCATCATCGCTGTCATCTGAAGAGCTTCCGGTATTGGAGTTGTCAGAGTCAGACTCAGCCCATTTGCTTTTGCTTTCGTCTGCTACTAGAACCCTTTGGTATCTTCCTTTTCTAAACGTCCTTTTATCCTCCTTACCCCTTCTTCTTTCGGAGAATTGCTTCTGATCATTGTTCTTAGGCTTGGTGCAGTCTGCAATGAAGTGGCCTGACTTGCCACAGTTAAAACAAGTAGGACCATCCTTTGTATGGTCCGATTTATGATAATTTTTAAATTTAGAATTGTTTTTACGCATAAATCTACCAAATTTCTTGACAAAGAGTGTCATGGCTTCATTGCTGATTTGCTCAGCTGATCTCTTTGGAGCTTCCTCGACCGGTGGACATATCACGGTTGAGGTTAAGGCCTTGGTTGGTTGAGAAGTAGATGGTTCATCTTCTGTTCTCATGTTGAGCTCGAACTCGTAGGCTTTGAGATCTGCAAAGAGATCATGCAGTTCAACCTTGCTTAAGTCTTTTGACTCTCTCATGGCCACTGTCTTGATCTCCCATTCTTTGGGTAAAGCTCTCATAACCTTCACAGCAATTTCACGGTTAGTATAAGTTTTACCTAAAGCAATAAGATCACAGATGATACTACTGAACCGTTCATCAAATTCAGCCATGGTTTCTCCTGGCTTCATTTTGGCGTTGTCATATTTTTGAATGGCCAAAGTGAGCTTGTTTTCCTTTGTCTGGTCATTCCCTTCACATAGCTGAGTGAGCTTCTCCCAAATCTCCTTTGCTGTGGAACATGACTTGATTTTGCTGAACATATTCTTATCCAGTGTTTTGTATAGGATGTCCCGGGCCACATTGTCAAGATTAGCCTTCTTTTTGTCCTCAGTGGTCCACTCAGCTCTTGGTTTTTCAATCATTTGTCCTGCACCATCGGCTAGAGCTGGGTTGACCTTCATAATTTTGATAGGACCGTCTGTTATGACATATAGCATGTCATCATCCTGTGCTGCAAGATGTGCCTGCATGCGAATTTTCCAATCATCATACTCTTCTTTAGAAAACATAGGAATTCTGTTGAAAGAAGTCATGATTTTAAAACTTCAGATCAGCAGTTGAGAAAGGAACCCGCTCTGATACCACTTGTTGGGATCGGTTCAGAGGGTAGAGGGGGGGTGAATACACTCTGAAACTTTTCTTCTTCTTCTTCAAAATGATCAAGTGAGGTTTAGTTCACTTAATCTGTTTTCTCAACTTCTAAAACGATTTGAACAACTTAAATAGTGCGGAAATAGTTCAGAGGTTTTAGTGATGCAAAGTTTAATAATGCAATGTATGAGCAGAAAGTAAGATAAATAACAGTAAAGACTAAGGCACGATTTATGGAAGTTCGAAGGCTTAATCCTTCTACGTCTCCCCTTCTTTCACTTAGGAAGGAATTCACTAGAAGACTTTGGTTATTACAACGTCTTGTAATACACCCACTTCAGACTTAGGACTTATCCAATGCCTAATCCGAAACTCCTAGATTTACACAGATAAGATTCTCAGTTCTTATCAGACTGGTGGAAGCTTTCAGAGTAGCTTCAATTCTCTTCAACAATGTGTATAGTTGAGTTGAGCTTCTCAAACTGCAGAGCGGTCGAGAGGCTTGAAAACCCTAGGATGATCCTTGACGATCAGATATGTGAACTGTAGGCGAGGGTTTATTTGAGCAGCAGATGAGTGATCTTGTAAGTGTGCTCAAGTATATCAGATGAGGACTTCTGATATTATTCAAGTGATTGAGTTGATTGAGATTTTTCTGAAATGCTTGTCTCTTTTTTTTTGTTGTAGACGTTGTTGTCACTTCTTGAGCAATCTTCCCTTTATATAGGTCAATCATCAACGTCTTTATTTTGAACGTTCTGATGCTGCATTGAATGCACATTTAATGCTCATAAATGCATTGATGATTCTGCATGAAGATCGTACACTGCAGACAACTTCCAGGGTCCAAAACTGGAATAAACGGTCGAATGCTTTATCTGTAGTCATTCTGTGTTTTTGCCATTTTGGTGCAACCTGTTGTCTCGATTGCAGGAGTCAACATATCTTCTGACACGCCGGTTCTGTTTTTAATAAAAGATCTTGCAAAGAACATCTTGTCACAGGTACTTGTCTTGAGATATCCTGATAGGCAGTTGGCATTCTACCTGTAGAGATATTTGTCCTCTGCTGGTTTGAATAACCAGTCGATAAGCTTGTGACTTCAACCGGTCGAGAGACAAAGGCGGTTGACAAGCTTCCGGTAGATAGATTTATCTTCTGCTGGTTTTGATAGCCAGTCGATAGGCTTGTGACTTCAGCCGGTCGAGAGCAAAGGCGGTTGACAAGCTTCCGGTAGAAGTTGTAGTAGATTCCTGAAATACAATGGTTGGCAGCACATTCCTATACAATGAGTTGTTGTTTGTTATCACCAAAATATCGGATTCAACATTTAGCACTGACTGGGAGACAACCCAGTGTTATATTTTCTTTAATTATTTTTTGTTATTTTTCTTTTTATTTTCTTTCGTTATCCACTGCCTTACCCGTCGCTTTTATATGTTTAGTATGTGGCCCCGCTAAGAAAAGTTGTTGTTGGAGTTTTACAGATGGAGGAAGAGGACGAAGCATAGACCAAGTGAGTGTTATTTTTGTGTTCATTGTGTTTGTGTTCGTCTTGCATTTGTGTGTTTGTTTTGCATTCTGTTAATTGTTTCTAAAACATTGAGGGCAATGTTTTGGATAAGTATGGAAAGGGGGGTTGACTAGAGTTTATTTCATTGTGTTTGTGTTGCATTTAGTTCGTTTCATGTCTGTTTGCATCTTTATCGTTTTTGTAGTTTGTTGCATGTGCTTGAGTAGGATAATGAATGAGAGCCAACGATGATATGCAGTTATAATTTTTTGTGAAATTTTTTTTGTGTTTGCCCTTGACTTGACATGAGAAACCTTAGGTTGAACTGTGAATATTTTTAATAACTCCTGTTAGACCAGTGAATTGTGGCGAAAAAATTGATGATGTTTGTGTTTTTTTTACCATTGCATGACACTAGGTGTTTGATGATCTTAATTGTGTCCGGTGAATTCTAATGATCTTCTAACAATTGCATTTATGATCTTGGGCGCACCACAATTTTTTAAAAATTTTGAAATTGATAAAAAAAAAATTTAAATACAACTCCATCCGGGTCGTGGATGAGGAATTGAAATCCTAATTACCTTGTCCTTGGCTAAGTTTGCGGATTAAATGGGGTTACTTTTCTTAAAAATAAATAATTTGGTTTTTGAAAATTAATAACAATTTCATCCGGGTTTCTGACAAGGGATTGAAATCTTAATCGTTTGGTTAGAAGCTAAGTTTGCGGGTTAAATGAGATTGTCGCTCCATCCGAGCTATAGACGAGGTGATTGAAATTCGAATCATATCATAGTTATAGCTAAGTATGCGGGTAATTATTGAGGCGTTTAAAAAGTTGGGTGCAAAATTCGGCGATGCATAAAAATAATCTCAAGGAAGGTGTGTTTGTTGGAGGTAATTGGAAGGAATGGATGTATGGGAGTGACTTTTGCATTGATATGTTATTGGGTCGCTAAGCAGTCTCAAGACGAATTCTTTCTAAGTTGCATGTAACTGAAATAACATCGCACACACACACACACATTCGCGTTAAACTAAGGATGTGTTGTGGAGAGTTGAGGGTGTTTTAAGTTGGCATGTAACGACCCACTGTATCAAGACGAGTCTTTTCAGCGTGCTTATGTCCTCACTCACACGCACCCTGAGAAACTTTCCAGGGAGTCACCCATCCTATAATTGCCCCAAGTCAAGCACGCTTAACTTTAGAGTTCTTATGTGATGAGCTCCCGAAAAGAAGATGCACCTTCTTGATATGAGCAGTACATATGAAATCTTTTTAAACCCTCCTCAACTATGTAGTCTCATACCTACACAGTCTCAGAATCCCCTCTCATTTCGACACGGGATCGGTTCATTCATGTCTCCCTCCGCCTAGAAGCCTACCAGGAGCCGCTCATTGTCCGTGCAACCTCTTGACACCGGCGATCACTCCCTGCCTCTTCAGCCCCGGGCGTCACATGCCCACCAGCTTCCGCTTGGTTCGTCCGTACTAAGAGAGGTCGGTTCTAATACCATTTGTAACGACTCACTGTATCAAGACGAGTCTTTTCAGCGTGCTTATGTCCTCACTCACGCGCACCCTGAGAAACTTCCCAGGGAGTCACTCATCCTATAATTGCCCCAAGTCAAGCACGCTTAACTTTAGAGTTCTTATGTGATGAGCTCCCGAAAAGAAGATGCACCTTCTTGATATGAGCAGTACATATGAAATCTTTTTAAACCCTCCTCAACTATGTAGTCTCATACCTACACAGTCTCATAATCCCCTCTCATTCCGGCACGGGATCGGTTCATTCATGTCTCCCTCCACCTAGAAGCCTACCAGGAGCCGCTCATTGTCCGTGCAACCTCTTGACACCGGCGATCACTCCATGCCTCTTCAGCCCCGGGCGTCACATGCCCACCAGCTTCCGCTTGGTTCGTCCGTACTAAGAGAGGTCGGCTCAGTTATCATTTGTAACGACTCACTGTATCAAGACGAGTCTTTTCAGCGTGCTTATGTCCTCACTCACACGCACCCTGAGAAACTTCCCAGGGAGTCACCCATCCTATAATTGCCCCAAGTCAAGCACGCTTAACTTTAGAGTTCTTATGTGATGAGCTCCCGAAAATAAGATGCACCTTCTTGATATGAGCAGTACATATGAAATCTTTTTAAACCCTCCTCAACTATGTAGTCCCATACCTACACAGTCTCAGAATCTCCTCTCATTCCGGCACGGGATCGGTTCATTCATGTCTCCCTTCGCCTAGAAGCCTATCAGGAGCCGCTCATTGTCCGTGCAACCTCTTGACACCGGCGATCACTCCATGCCTCTTCAGCCCCGGGCGTCACATGGCATGTGACTTCTTTGAGGCAAATTCCCATTATTTTTTTCTACTTTGTTCTTTGTTGCATTGTATGTATTGCTCGATGGCGAGCAAGATTTAAGTATGGGGGAGTTGATAAGTGCATTTTGTGGTGTTGTTTTTATATTTATTTTGCATGCATTCATAGTGTTTTATAAGTTTTATTCATGATTTTTGGAGCAAGAGAAGAGCCGCAAGCATAAATTATGGAGCAGCAATGGTCAAAATCCTATTTTTTTATGCTAGAGAGAACCAAATCCGATCATCACCTTTCAAAATCAAGTTCAAGATGTTTTGAAGTTGCTGTCCAATTTCGGATCTATCCGACTAGGGGTGTTCATATTTCGGATAAAACCGAAAAAACCGAAAATCCAAACCGGAAAAATCAAAGATCGAACCGAACCGAAAACCGTATTTTTTAATTCGGATATAAATATTAAACCCGAAGTTTATTTTGTTCAGTTTTGGATTATTTATGTCAAAACCGAACCGAACGAAAAAACTGAAATTGAATTAAATTAATAATTTTATTTATATTATATACGTTATGAGATAATATTTAGTGAATGAATATCATTTTAAATAATTTATAGTTGATTGTTGTTTATTTAATTCATTGTTGTTGTTTATGTAATTTTTAGTTGATTGTTGTTTATTTAAGTCATTTAAAATTTATTTTGTAAAGTTTTTACTAAGAAATCATGTAAAAAAAATATATTATATTTCACAATGTATTTGTAATATTAATTTTAATAATTGTATTAAAATCGGAATAAGAGTATCAAAATTTGTTTTGTTTTTTTAAAAATATTATAAAATTGTGGTTGAATATTTTCTCCTTGTATTGTTTGTTAATTTTTATTTCTTCACTATATGACTATAACTTTAAGTTGTGTGTTGGGGTATTTAAATTATATGTTGGATGAATTTATGTTTCTTTTATTGTGTTATATATTATTAATGATAAAATCGACCAAACCAAACCGTATAAACCGGTCCGTTATAGTACAAAAACCGAACCGAACCGAACCGAAGTAAAAAGATTTGACTTTTGATTATATTTTTCATAAACCTAAAACCGGAAAATCGAACCGAAATTAGACAAATTAAAACCGAACCGACCGATGAACACCCTTAGATCCGACAGCTAGAACTCAAGATATGATTTTTTCAAAAATACTGCGCGCTGCCACATAGGTATGCACGGACCCCGTGCACCTTTTGGAGAAAGGTCCGTACATACTTTTTGTCAAAAAATTTGAGCTAGAGGGCACCCGGAGGTTGGCACGGACCTTAGTACAGGGTCCGTGCATGTCGCGGAAATTTTCATAAAATTTTTGATTTTTTGGAAACCGTGGATTGCATGCGTTTTTATGTCTTTTTGGGCTCACATTAGAAAATTATTTAAAGACCTTTGAGGAAAGATATAAAAAGGAAAGACAGCCCAACTTTAGAAACACATTTTCACGCAAAAATTGAAGACGGCTAGGGCGGAGGCTTGGAGATTGAAGAACGCTTCATTCAAGTTCTTTTTCCTTTCTTGTTTAGATTATTAAACTTTTGTTGAATATTATTTTCGTTATTTGAGTAGTTTTTCTTCAACCAAGACCGCGAGATTGAGCCAGACAATTTTATGTTGAATATTTGAATGTTTATTTAGGAATTTTGGATTTTTGTTAATATTATTGATTATTGGATTTAAATTTTGTCTTGTGAATAACCTGATCAACTATTTACTTGCTTGTTAATTGATTCCAAGTCGACAGAGGAGGAATTGATTTCGATCACTCCAATAATTGACATATGGTTAAACCGACTAGAATTAATATTTGGTTTCAGTATGCGGCTTTAGGTGAAAATTGAATTCTCACAATTTCAAATGCATTTGAATTTGATTTGAATTATGAAAGATTGATCGTCAATATTTGAATAGGTTTAACTGTTTTAGAAATAGATTGTTAAATAAATTAGGAGAATTCGCCGTGATTTAAGATTAAATCTGGATCTTAGATTGCCACTTGTTTGCATAATTATTTTGGTACCTGCGTGTTTCTTGTTTGTCTCGTTTTAATTATTTTTATCTTCAGTTATTTTAATTATTATTTTTTAGGTAGTTCTTATTTTAAATTCTTAGTTTATTCAATTCAAGCTCATTTTTATTATTTTTGTCTAGATTAATTAAAATAATTAAATCTTGAGAATTGACAAAAGTTCATGTGGGATCGTTACTTAGACTCTCTGTCCACTTTACTATTACTTGACCTAGTGCACTTGCTAGTAAATACCGAATTAAGCGGTCAATGGGTTATGGGTCAGCTGGTCCCGCAAGCCATTTTTGACACCTCTATTTGAGTAGTTAATTAGGGGGTGGTGGGATGATTTTTTTAATACAAAAACTCATGTGAAATCATCTTACCAATTAATTTTGTGAAATAAATTTCTGAACAAACTCGACTCACACTCGACTCACAAAAAAATATTGATTTTTGTTGTAAAAATTGTTCAAGTCGATCCATATCACGAATATCCATTAGACCATCTCACACGACATAAGATAGATCTTTTTTAAATAGGCACTTATAGTACCACCTCACATATATTTATCCGTCAGACAAGTTAATTCTACTTATATTTACGATAAAAGTAACGTTTATAACATAACAAGTAATATTTTTCTATGAGTGATCCAAATAAGAGACTCATTTCACAATAATTTTTGTTTGGTTTTTTCATACAAAGTTGGTTTTAATAGGAGTTCCAATTCTAAAAGTTTAGATCATTTTTATTTTATTTTATTTTTTTGACGTGAAAACCCGCAGCCGCTATCTTTCGGTGCACATTGAGTAAATCCTCGGACTGACGTAATAGCATGCAAACCAAACTAGTCAAGTAAATCACACTGGGCATGTCCTGTTTGACAAACTAATCCAAAAAATGTTGATATGAGACCATTGACCAAGTACTTATCTACTCACCAATTCTAAAACTTCAGGTCAGGAGTTCGATTTACCCTATCAACATCTTCTTGGACTAGCATGTCACACAAAGCTTGCCTAGTGTGGTTTACCTGACTAATGTAGTTTATAAGATATTGCGTTAGTACGAGGATTTACCCAGTACGCACCGAAGATAACGACTGCGAGTTTTCACGTCACAAAAAAAAAATAAAAAATGATTGAACGACTTTTAAATAGTAGTGTAAATAAATCACAATGAGTGGATTTTTGTTTTGTTTTTTTGTTTTTTTTTTGAATCAACAGTGAGTGGAAATTTTCAAGTTTCCGAAAAGCTCAAATAATATTGTTTCAAGGGCAATTTGCTCAAAAATCCCCAAATACAAACATGTTTTGCTTTGGGGTCCATAGTCATAAAATATGGTACAAAATAATACAATGTGGTACAAAATCATACAAGATGTGGTACAAATTAACAAAAAACGTGATACAAAAAAGTGGCTAAAGAGTGCAAAACAAAACATGTTTGCATTGGAGATTTTTGAGCAATTTGCACTTGTTTTTCAATCCTATCAAAACTTTATTGTCAAAAAAAAAAATCCTATCAAAACTTTAGGACATTCGCAGCAGGAAATTTACGACGTGCCACATCATTATCACATTTATCTTCGATATCATAAACTTTTTTACGACTCTTTAAGTGTTTCAATTTTAATTTAAATTTCATCCATCCTACATAATTAGGATTTTAAATTTAATAATTTGATAAAAATAAACTAAAAATCCGTAAAATTAATATGTAAGGATTAGTTCGGATAATCTGGAAATGAAATTAGGCAATGTTTTGTTAAGAAAAAATTCATAATATTTTTTAAACAATGCCTTAATAAAACTAAATTACATAATAATTTAAGAAAACAACAGGAAAATACACAAACAAAAGGGACAGGTCACTCACCGTTCAATACACAGAACCCAGCATAAACCCTAGAAGCTCAGCCGGCAATGTCCCAAAACGACGACGTTCGGTTCGTCGTCTCCTCCATCAAGCTTCCTCCATTTTCTCCCCCTCCCAGCTCACAGCGTCGCCTCCATCCCCGCTCCTTTTTCTCTTCTATACAGCTCACTCCACGTACCAAATTTCCCTTTAATATCAACTTCAATTTCAATCTCCACGCCACCAATTTCCTTTCCAAATTTCTCAATAACCAACTATTTGTCCATAAAGATGACGATAATAAGGAACCCACTATCAAATCCAATCCATTTGCTTCCATCTTCCGAAGACCCCCTCTGTTCTGCTCCGCCTCCTTTGCGGTAACCGATGCTGACTCTTTACGCGCGTCCAGTCAGTCAAAAAGTGGTTTTGAATCCGGCGCGGCTCCTCAGTATAAAGGTGATGACCCAGGGGCGGTGTCGCAGTCGAAGAATGTAAGCAGCAGTCGTGTTGCTGAAGAAGAGAGGGTTCTTATTAGCGAAGTGCTCGTGAAGAGCAAGGATGGGGAGGAGCTGGAGAGGAAGGACTTGGAAGCTGAAGCCTTGAATGCCCTTAAAGCTTCGCGTGCGAATTCCGCATTGACTGTACGCGAGGTTCAAGAGGATGTGCACAGAATTATTGGCACGGGATACTTCATGTCCTGTATGCCGGTTGCTGTGGATACTCGTGATGGTATACGCTTGGTTTTTCAGGTACCATGCCCTTCTACATTCATTCTACCTTCTGTGATCATGTTTAGCTTGAGTGCCGAAATGTTGATTCTCTGCTGTCAGCGCCTATTACTGGACTGGAGCATTTTGCTGTTCTAGGCCCGTTTGGTTTCAAAGTCAGGCCAAAAAAGCACTTTTTTAAGTATTTTTCAGTTAACAATGTGTTTGGTTGACCAAAAAAAGTGCTTAAATAAGCACTTTTTTAAGTCAAAATTAGAGCTTTTTTAAAAGCAAAAAATTGTAGCTTTTAAAAGCATTTTAAAAAATCTTTACAAAATCCAAACGGGCTCCTAGTTTTATCCTTTTGAGTATGCTACTTGATGTCATGACAGTCGCATCAAGATATGCTTCATTGTTATTTTCCTAATTGTTGCATCTATAACTTAGAAAACTTCCACAAACTATCTGCAAAACCTTTTATATTCTATATACCTGTCAACTGAGTGGCTTGACCTTTAGTTGTCGACTTATGTGATCTCTCTTTGATTACTTGTCCCTGACAATTGTTTAATAATCTATTTACTGTAAATGCTAACTTGCTAAGCAAGTTATCTGGATCACGAAGCCTCCAGTTCCATGGTTTGCAATGATTAATTGGTATTGTCATATTTTGTTACAAGGTAGAGCCAAACCAAGAGTTTCAAGGATTGGTCTGTGAAGGAGCTAACGTCCTTCCGTCAAAGTTTGTAGAGGATGCTTTTCGTGATGGATATGGTATTTTTCTCTACATTTACTGGTGTTGTATGCTTTTTGGCCCATGGTTTTATATATCTTCTTGCCTTTTTGAGTTTCTGATGTTAAATCTTTTATCTTCTCGTTATTGCACCAAGTGATGCAGGAAAAATTGTTAACATCAGACGACTAGATGAAGTCATAAGCTCTATTAATGGTTGGTACATGGAGCGTGGTCTCTTTGGCATGGTCAGTTCCACATTTCAAAATTTTAAAGAACACCTCTTTCCTTTGTTCCTGACCACTGAATTTTTGTATGTAAAATTATTAATCTTTTGGCCAAACCAGGTTTCAGGTGTGGATATTCTTTCTGGAGGTATGATTAAATTACAAGTTTCAGAGGCAGAGGTTAATAATATTGCCTTTCGTTTCCTTGATAAGACGTAAGTTATGATTTTGTGGATTCTTCCAAAATTGAGTGCACACACATGTAGCTCTGTATAATCTGGTGGTTTCATTCTTTGTGCTTTTCTTCAGTGGTGAGCCAACTGTTGGGAAAACAAAGCCTGAAACTATACTCAGGCAACTTACGACCAAAAAGGGACAGGTATGTCTTGCGAAGTCGATGCCATGCTAACCAACATGGTCTTGTTGTATTTGTTGCGAACCTTGTGTGCAGTAATTTTTGCAGAGTTTCTTTTTTAGCTAGAGGTTATCTAATTTCTGCTCCGTATGACACTGTTTCTCTTTGACATGAAAGGATTGATCGCTTTCTTCAAGACAAAAATGCTTTGTTTTCCTTCTGATACAGATTTATTATGAACTATTGACATCACATTGAAATACAAACTTTTGCACTTTTCATTTTGCTAAGGTGCATAATAGATGCTCTGGCATGTTTTCTGAATTTATTTATTTTTATTTTATGAAGGTCTACAGTATGATTCAAGGGAAAAGAGATGTCGAAACTGTGTTGGCGATGGGTGTTATGGATGATGTTAGTATGATTCCCCAGCCGGCCGGCGGTACTTGACCTTTCCATTCTTTATTTTTTATAATAATTAGTGAAGCTGCCTCCGCATGCGAGATGTAATCCCATCTTTGTGTGCTATTATTTCTCCTTTGTTCCAGACACTGGTAAGGTTGATCTGACCATGAATATCGTTGAGCGTAAAAGTGGTGGTGGGATTTCTGGAGGTGGTGGAATATCAAGTGGGTATGTAATATATTTCGTTAATTTTCTTACAGCCATTCTGTACAAGGCTTACCATATCTATTATAGTATGATTCTACTTTAATACTGTGATTTGCAGAATAACGAGTGGGCCCCTTGCTGGACTAATTGGGAGGTAATGGATAAGTTTAATTAGCTGTAAATTCTTGTTCAGATGTATGATGCAAGAATATTCTGTTCTTTGATACATTCGAAAGAATTTATGATTCAAGACGGTATATAGTTGCTGGATATTCTACTAAATTTATGATTCAAGACGGTATATAGTTGCTGGATATTCTACTAAAGCCTTCAGTTATGCACATATATTTCGCACTGAATAAAAAAAACTTCCGATATTTTCCCTTGCAGCATTGCTATTTACCACAAAAACCTTTTTGGGAGAAACCAGAAACTTAACCTGTCTTTAGAGAGGGGGCAGATTGATTCCATATTTAAAATAAACTACACTGATCCTTGGATAGAAGGAGATGATAAGAGGACATCGAGAGCAATCATGATCCAGGTACGTGATATCTACTGATAATTGGCATTTTCTATCCTTTTGGTTAACGTAGTTCTTATCCTTTCATTTGTCAGAATTCTAGAACACCAGGTACACTTGTTCATGGAAACCAGCCCAATAACAATGGCCTAACGATTGGACGCATTACAGCTGGAATTGAGTACAGTAGGCCATTTAGGCCGAAGTGGAATGGAACAGTTGGACTTGTATTTCAGGTACTCTTTAGTTGCTTTTGTGTTCACAATGGTGCCCTTTGATATCCAAACTTATCTACACAAACTGGTTGCTGTTTTTGATTACATTGGTGCCGGCTATCACAAACTATGATGTGAAATACAAGTTAGTTCTTGTTGATTACATTGGCGTCAGACTATCACAAACTAAGATGTGATATGCAAGCTAGTTTTTTTTATTACATTGGTGCCAAACTGTCACAAACTAGGATGCGAAATGGAAGCTAGTTCTTGTTGATTACATTGGTGACAGACTATCACAAATTAGGATGTGAAATTCTCCTGATGTCGCCTTCTTAACATTGTGTTCCTTGTCGATCAAATAAACTTCCAGTCATGTGTTTCAAATGAATTACTTGAGAGTATAGTTCTGTCGACCTTCTAAAAGTTTACCTTATTATGTTGTGGATATGGTTTGTGACTTCTAAACTATTCTCTTTGCTTTAAGAAGATGGTTAAATGCATATCAGTGTTAAAAAAAATGAATGGGATTATTTTAGATTGATTAATTCGTTATTTCAGCGTGCCAGTGCTCATGATGAAAAGGGGAATCCTATTATACGGGACTTCTTTGGCAGTCCGCTCACTGCTAGGTATTTGTCTTGGTGTTATCATTGCTTTCCTTTAGGCCAAGACACATGCTGTCCTTATCTTACTTCTAATCTTATCACAGTGGAAAAACTCATGATGATATGTTACTTGCCAAAGTTGAGACTGTATATACCCGCTCGGGTGACCCGACTTCGACAATGGTTAGTTTCCTGTTTTTTTTAGTAGACTGCTGATAATCGATTATTTAAGTGTTATATTGAATTTGTGGTGTCAATTAATCTTCGAGTTTGTAGCTCGTGGTCAACATGGACCAGGGCATTCCTGTTTCTCCAGAGTGGCTAGCTTTCAACAGAGTGAATGCTCGTGCTAGGCAAGGTTTTTTCGTTGGGCCTGCATGCTTTCTTGTTTGGTAAGCTGTTGTTTTCTCCGGCTGGTTTTCTCAAAGTAACTATGAAAAGTACGCAAGTACATTTGAGATATTGTGTTGACCAGTGTTCTCATATCAAAGCACGGAATGGCGTGACATTTATTTTCTTATTATCATGGTCTATCCTACACAGTTTGTCTGGCGGTCATATGGTGGGTAAATTTCCTCCTCATGAAGCTTTTCCGATTGGTGGTACCAATAGTGTAAGAGGCTATGAAGAAGGGGCGGTTGGATCGGCTCGCTCATATGTGGTTGGAAGTGGAGAAATATCATTTCCTATGGTAAGAAGTGGACTTTTTTTGGTTAGCTCCCTGCTCCCCTTTAGTTACAGTACTTGTGTGACATTGATCTCTCAGTCGGCATTATTTAAATTTTGCCATATCTGGAAACAATTGGACCAACTTTTGTTAATTGTGTCGCCTTTTTAATGGCAGATAGTTCACCTCTTTATTGTTATCTTCTTTTCGTGAATCTTTGTGCGATCTAATCTTAATAGATATTCCTACCCCGTCCCCCCTGCCATCTGGTGAAATTCGTTTGGCTACTATGAGTAATTCCTGACCCCTTTCCGCAGATGGGGCAAGTATCAGGAGCTATTTTTGCTGACTATGGAACTGATCTTGGATCTGGCTCAACTGTTCCAGGTTCCGCCATGTCCCAACTACTTGTTTGATTGATTTACCCAAGTCTGGCTCAAAATCTGTAGTTCATAAATAAGAAAAAATGACATTCCAGAAAACAACCTTTAATCTTTTCTATTTCAAAGACCTTACCACAACTTACATCACTATTATGCATTCGTATCGTTTTTTCTCCCTGTGCAACTATGTTAGTTGACATGCATGTCTTTCTGTCATCAGGGGACCCTGCTGGAGCAAGAAATAAGGCTGGAAGCGGATACGGTTACGGAGTCGGTATACGTGTGGACTCTCCTTTGGGACCCCTAAGACTTGAATATGCTTTCAACGATCAAAGAAATGGTAGATTTCATTTTGGAATTGGCCTCCGCAACTAAGAACTTCTCATTTCCTCCTTTCTTCTTTCTTTAATTCTCTCATTTTTGGTATGTATAATTTTTACTGTTATTATTGTATTTTCTCTTTTTTAGCCCCTGTGAAGCTTCTGTGACCATTGTCAGTAAAATTAGAATTTTTTTCCTGATCATATTGCTTTGCCATTGTTTGATTATATATTTGCTTAATCAGTCGAAATTTATGATACCTATTTGAAAGCAACACTGGCGGCTTCACGTGCCCAGACCTCAGAGACGGGACCACGAGCAGCTATTATTTGGGTTACCTTTAATTTTTTTTTAAAACAATTCATAAAAATGAATAAAATTACCTATCAAGATCCATTGGATAGCGGCAACACTTTTAAGTTTGCCTACGTGGTCAAGTATTTTTTGAGTTTCTTGGATTCAAATATGTGAATTTAATCGTCAATGAAGATCTAGACAAGTTTCGATTGTATATATTGAAAGTCCTTTTAACTATATGTTCGATAAGTTGGAAAATCTCAACTCATTGTCGTGTTTTGCGGGTTAGACGAGCTAACTCACCAAAATTTTAGAAAATTAAAAATACGAAACCGATATCAATGCTTGATATTTCAGGAAAAATAATTAGAAGGGTAACACAGTAATACCTAATTAATTTTTAATCTAACATATTATATAAGATTTCGATCACCGATTATATTTTAGATTAAAAAACATATACGTGCAATATTAATAACATAAACAAAAACTTAATTATAAAAAAAGTAAATAAAAATGAAAGATCTTAGTTTTAAATTTTCAAAATACATAATATAAAAGTAACTTTACTCAATGGAACGATTCACTAAGAGTCAATACATATACACATATATATATATATTAACAAAAGATAATTTTTCTAAAAACGGGCGGCACTCAAATGGGCTGGTCTGCCTCCCGATCACTAAAAATTAAACTAACCTTCTTCTTCTTCTTATTATTTTTATATATTAGAATGAGCTGACTGGACGGATTTGATTCATTTTGATGGCTTGAAATAAGATTGTACAAAAAAAAAAAAAAAAAAAAAAAAAAAAAAAAAAAAAAAAATGGACCCAAAAAATTATTGAATTTTGGAAAATAATTATCATATCCACTTGAATCCAAAATCCAAGATAAGGCTAAGTACTTGTAAAAAGTTCTTAAAACATAAAACTTCTTTAAAAGAATATTACTCCATCCGTTCCGATTATATAGTCCTATTTTTTTCTATACATATTAAAAAAAATCATTGAAAAAACAAACTATCTACAAACTTTCTATTTTATACCTAGATCCTATTTAATGCATTCAAAAAACAGTTGCATAATTTTTAAGATGTAATTAATAAAGATATCAGTAAAGAGTAAAAAAAAATTAAAAATAATATATGCATATATATTTGAGAGCCTATATACGCTTATCCGAGGGAGTAATACTAATAAACCAATGCATTTTTATTTTTTAAAAATCTATCTAGCACAAGAAAGATCAATACTGGCTCAAAAAAGAAAAAAGAAAAATCAATATTGATGCAATTAGCCGGTTCACAATACGAAGAGAAAGCCCCAAAAAAGAAACATCCACAAGCTCGCAGAACGAGGATAGAATCTTACTTGGCGAAAAGTTATATAAAAGCAGGAGGCCCCAATTTTTTTACGGTAAAGGGAGACACTAACTCTTTTTTTCTTTTATTATTTAAAAAAAAGCAAAAAAACCAAAAAAACAACGAGACACCAACTTGGAAATAAGATGATCACAATTTTGCATCCATCTCCACTCTTGCACATATTTTACCCAATAACTCAATTTATTTTTCCTTTCGATATAATGTTTATGCATTCAGCGTTCTACTCAAGCTCTACAACATCATATATGTTTTATAAATTATTCCCAAAAATATGAAAAGCTTGTTCAACATTAGTGACGTTTCATACTTCACTCGTAAAAAAGTGTTCGAACTGGTTTAGCAGATAATTTTTTTTAAAAATAAATGGTCATAAATTTGGACACCCACAAATACCTCTTTCTTTCGGTTAATTAGATCCTACCATATGAGTAGTATCTCAAATCATTCATCCGAGGGTCTATATCTCAACACATATGCATAATTAATATTATAGTGCTAACATGACAAATAATGAGTTGTTAAATCTTTTATTAAAATAAGAAAAATGCTATGTGTACATGAAGAGTTACACATTGGGTTACACACTACACATGAAATTACAAAAATATCCCTCAACTTTATTTGAAAAAACTATTTCCAAATACATTTATGTAATTTTAAGTGCTACGTATAACACAACGTGTAATCCTATGTTTACATATAGCATCACCCTTAAAGTAATACCCTTAAAATAGGTTCAACTAAACCCTTTCTCGAACACCATAAAATTAACTTAACCCGGGTTTAAGTCGGTTTCCATGTTGATAATTAATAGGTAATTAATTAATTAATAATAAATAAGATAGTGACACTAAATATCGTCAAAATTGGTGCCTCCATCCACATAAAAGACAAAGTCCACCCTTCTCCCCCATTTCGGCCCATGCGAGAAAACACGTACTGTCTACGAAAAAGAAAAAAAAAAAGAAAAAAAGCAAGTCCCAAGGGGCTTTTTGGTCATTTCACTGGACCTTAATAATGCCTCATACAGTGATTTCCCCCCATACGCGTTCCATTAACACCCACAATATTCCGGTAAATTTAATATTCGCCCCATATTTAACTCAAAATCATATTTAATACCCCTCCGATTCCTCATCTCTCATTTCCCATTTCATTTCATCTCACCTCCTCCATTCGTACGCCGCCTTCGTTTCTCTCTCGCCGGACCTTTCCGATCTCGATCAGATCGACCCCCCACATGGCGCAGAAGAGGGAAAAGGAAGAGACCGAGTTCAACGTGCCGGAGAGCTTGCCGATATGTACCCCGCCGCAGCCGATCTCCGCGCCTCCGCCGCACGTGCCGGCCTCCAGGCCGACGGAAGGCTCGGATCCGAAGATTCCGAGCGCGTGTGACTCGAGATCCAGCTCGGGGTTGACGCCGGAGAGCCCCGATCCGGTGGAGAAACGGGCGTTGAAGAGACCGAGGGAGGTGAACCGGTGCTCCGGGCCGGGCTGCAGGAAACGGATCGGGTTGATGGGTTTCCGGTGCAGATGCGGAGAAGTGTTCTGTTCCGAGCACAGATACTCAGATCGGCACGATTGCAGCTACGATTACAAAGCCGCCGGCCGCGAGGCGATTGCGAGGGAGAATCCCGTCATCAGAGCCGCCAAAATCCTCAAAGTTTGAATCGAAATTCTAGGTTTTGGGGTTCCCCGTCGCCGGAGCTGATTAATTAAATTAATTGTTAGGAAGGAGAAATTACTCTCTGTAATTGTGCCTGCCGCCGTGAATTCGATCGAGTATAGGCGTGTGTTGTTGTGATTTAGAATTAATTATTTATTTTAATTGTGGAAATTCTTGGTTTTCGCCGTATTTCATTTTATATTTTGCTGCTGTTAGGAGAATTTACACGCTGTTTGACAAGGATATCTATATTTTAATACATGAAGAGTGAATACAAATTGTTTTAAATTATTTTCTATATTCTCTATTTTTTCATAAATGAGTATTTTTTATTTATAGTAAATTTTATTCATTTTACTTTTATAAACTTTTTGTCCTTTTACTGTAAAAAATGGTGATTTGATTTTTTGTGCAAGTATTAAATTTGTTGGAAATTTTTTTAAAAGAAAAAGGAAAGAAAAAAAAACAATCATGGCAGAAGCTGGATATAAAATTTATTATTATATATATACTTGGTTGTGACTTGTTGCCCTCCGTGAAAATTAAAATTTTAAATGTAATTTATTATTATTAATTAATTAAATTTATTAAAAATAATATTATTTCCATAGAAAATCCTTTTATTATTATATTAAACTCAGGCTCTCAAAATTGGGCCGATGGCATCCGAAGTTAAATTAAGAAATGGACGCCCAAAACCCAAATAGAAATCCAGTGGCTGAGTGGATATACCCAGTTAAGAAAGTTACTCTAACATGGACCATTTTTTTATCCATGATTTGAATTTCCTTCTACTGTAGAAAGTTCATCAAATTCAGCACACGCCTTGTACGTGTTATTTATTTTTACATAAATCTACAATATTCTTTTCACTATAGAACATTATAATAATTTACGTTACACTTTAGCTTTCAAAGTTCAAACTAAATCACGAGTTTAATTTTTGGGTAGTTTTTTCAAGCCATTTTTAGGTAGTTTTTGTTATTTCAAAGTTTTCCATGAAAATGAGAAGGTGGGAATAATGTAATTATGAAAAAACATGGACAATTCTTGCTTTATCAATGCAAACTAATTGGATTTTTAGCCTTTGTAATTGGGTCACATCGAGGTGTAAATGGGTTTGGACCTAATTAAATTTGGTTTAGCCCACACTTATCTAAATTTAAAAACGGATAAAAAGCCATTTAGATTTTTGGTCCTCTATCTCTATCTGTTTTCTCTTTTAGTCATCTAACTAGTCAAAGTTCTCTATTGGTCCTCTAAATTTTAAATTTTGGCTATTTTGGTCCGATTTTTATCGAAATGTTTAAATTTTCAAGAAATTTCCGAGATTTTTTAATTTGAAAGGATACCATCCTATTTGAAATGTCACTTAAATTTCAAATTATGAAACTGAAATATAATAATAATAATAATAATAATAATAATAATAATAATAACAATAATAATAATAATAATAATAATAATAATAATAATAATAATAATAATAATAATAATAATCAGCAAATACAAAAAATAGATGTGATAAACATGTTTCTCGTATTTTTCTACCCCAATTAATAACACCAGTACAGATTAAGCGATCTTTAAAAAAACTTTAAAGAAAAGACGTCATTTACACACGAACAAAAATCAAATCTCATCGGAAAAATCGCAATGAAGATTCAATAATTAGATATTTGTATTTAAGTTTAAAAATTATTTTTCCATATTTCACGAAAAAAAAGCTATAATGCTCATGATCATATTTTTTTTTAACCTTTCTCGTGTTTGATTCTAAAAGTTAATTTGAAAAATAAACCAATCGAGTCAAATATTAATTCTTTTTTTATTTTTGGGTAGTGGAGGAAATCATTTTCTCAAACGAAGAAACAAGAATTAAACATTCCGATAAAAATCGAATTAAAATATCAAAAAATTAAAAGTTAAAAAACCAATATAGAACTTTGACAAATTTAAAAAGGTTAAAAGATTAAAAGAGAAAGCAGATAAAGATAGATGATCAAAATAACATTTTTCTTATTTAAAAACAGTGATGAAATAATAGAAAGTGTGATATAATCTAGAATTATCATGAACATAAAATTAGTCAATAGGTATTTCTAGTTTTAGATTATATATAAATACACATATGTATAGAAATTATTTGGTAAACAATAATGGTGAATAAATTAGATATTTGAAGATGGTAACCATTCATCGGAGGTCACACTGACAGGCAATAACCAAAAAGAGTTGGACCCAACTTTCCATCCAATTGAGAGAGACGTCAAATAATGCAATTTCCCCATCTCTTTAATAGTTTTTTTTGGCTCTATCACTTCCATTATTAAATTTAATAGCACATTTTCACTTGTAAAGTGGTTTCTGGTAAATCCACAGATTTTATGGAATAAAACTTCCGGGGACAATAAATTTTATTCCAATTTTAGAACATTGTTTCAAAAAAGGACTCCCTTACACACTTCATAACTTTCGTACAAAGTCAGGAAAGACGGTAGTCCTAAACATGTTAATGAAATCTTACAGTATGATTATTATCCTAATCTTATATCCGATTGTCATTGGTCAATATCTCTGCACATGTGCATAATTAAGGAGATATTGTTGATGTGCCAAAATCATTGGACATTGGATTGATGATTAGGGTAAAACCCTTAGGATAGGTTGAACTCTAACTCATAAACCTATATATATATTGTAAATGTGAAAATGCCCCAAGTTTAGTGTTTTGTGTTCTATTTTGGCAACAAAATGAAAATGGTTGTGTGATATTCAAGGATAAGTTTTTGTATTAAAAAGAAGCCTATATGGTTGGTTACTGCTGACCTTTCAAGTTGTCCCCTTCCACGATAAATGCCAAATAATGACAACCCGAATTTCCCAATTATAATTCTCCAACAAAATCATATGTCTAGGAATTCCAGCATTGCAAGTCACGGGTTTATGTACATAAATAAAATCATCGCCACATGAAAATAGCCAGTCGGCAGCCAATGGAATTGTTCAATTTAATTTTTTTTTTCTATAAAATCAAACTTTGATAACCTTACACTCTTGTTTCACATGAACTCAAGAACTCGTTACAAACTTGATGTTACAGGCATGCACGAAAGATTTTGAAATTTTCATGCTACTACTACCTAACAGAGAATCTCGATGATTTTCACAACAAAGCCAACAAGATTTTAGGCCCCGAATAATCCACCTCTCCAGCAACAACTTTTAGATTCGAACTCACTCGATTTCACATTAAATTCCAATTGAAAAACTAGCTGTTACGTGGGATGTTCGGCTACGTTGTAGGATGAAAAACACAACAGTCTCGCGGAGTCAAATTCAAACGAACTCGAAAAGATTGTTGTTCGAGAGAATATATTTGGAATGCTAAAGACTTCGTCAATTAACTAATTATCCTGCAAATCTTTAATAACAATTACTAAGCCATTTTTTAACAAAGATAAGGACACCTCATCCGTGATCCTACTTTGGCATCATCTTCTGTGCCTGTAGTTCACGCATTCCATGCTATAAATATATTTGGCTGTATCCATTCATCGAACAAGATTTCACATTTATTTCCATCCCTTTACTAGAACTCCATTTCTTGGTTCATTTATTGCCGAGTCTACAGCCCATAATGGCGTTTTCAAAAGCTACGCAGTAGAGCTAGCTCGAGCTTTTTCTGCAGCAAAATCCTTGTTTTTAATGCTTTTTTTATTCACAATCTTTTACTGAATTCTATAGGGAGCTATTTTGACGTGTCGGTCCCTGTTTTTAACTGGTCATTCCCTTTTGGTGTTAAAGATAATTGTCTTTTTTTTGTTGGAGAACTACTATTGCGCAAGAAACCATTCTTTGCTTTCACGAGACTGTTTGATTGTTCAGGTTTACTTGTCCTATTCTTGGTTGATTGAGATTGTTCTCCGTAAGTGGTGTTGGTTGGTTGAAACAGGCTTTTCCAGTAGCTTGATTTCTGCTGTAGGCCTTATATATATATGTGTGCACGGTTTCAGTGTGGTTTCGGTTGTGTTTCAGGTTCAAACTTTGGCGAAGAAAATGAAGTCTTTAGTTATCATGTTCAAAGGGATGATAGCTTTGTGGATATTATGCGGATGTGTTTTGAGCAAGGAGTGTACTAACATTCCTACTGTGTTATCTTCTCATACGTTTAGAGATCAACTGCTGTCGTCCAAGAACGAAACGTTGAAGCAGGAGGTTTTCTCACATTACCATTTGACTCCGACCGATGATTCGGCCTGGTCGAGTCTGTTTCCAAGGAAAATGTTGAGGGAGGAGGATAAGGACAACTGGGAGATGGTGTATCGAAGCATCAAGAATTATGGTTCGGCGAAATGGGCCAGAGGATTACTCAAGGAAGTGTCGTTGCACGACGTGAGATTGGATCCTGATTCCATTCATGGTGTGGCTCAGAATACCAATTTAGAGTACCTGATGTTGTTGGATGTTGATAGATTGGTCTGGAGTTTTAGAAAAACTGCTGGCATCAAGCCACCGGGCGAGCCTTACGGCGGCTGGGAGAAGCCGGATTCCGAGCTCAGGGGTCACTTTGTAGGTTGGTTACATTTATGATACATTGACATATTTCTTGTACACAATATACGTTTCAGTTGATTGGTTTTTGTAGGTTAATTAACTGATGTAGTATCTTTTTTTTTTTTTTATATGTTGCAGGGCATTATCTGAGTGCCTCTGCGCACATGTGGGCAAGTACACATGATGAGAGGCTTAAAAAGAAAATGAATGATGTAGTCTCTGCTCTATCTCAATGCCAAGATTTAATGGGAACAGGGTATCTTTCGGCTTTCCCTCCGGAGTTTTTCGATCGTTTCGAAGGCATACAGCCTGTGTGGGCGCCTTATTACACAATCCACAAGATACTGGCCGGGCTTCTGGACCAGTATACTCTGGCTGGAAATGATCAGGCTTTCAAAATGGTGAAATGGATGGTCGATTACTTCTATGACCGTGTGCAGAACGTTGTTTCGAGGCACACGATTGAACGACACTGGACTTCATTGAATGAAGAAACCGGTGGCATGAACGATGTTCTTTACAGATTGTACAGTGTAACGGTGCGGGGAATCACAACATTATAGAGATTAGAGCTTGTCAACTTTTTTTTATATTGATTCAAACATTGATACTTTTGTGTGCTCCTTATCATCGCAGGGCGATCAGAAGCACTTGTTATTAGCTCACTTATTCGATAAACCTTGCTTTCTTGGGCTGCTGGCTGTTAAGGTGGTGATCATCATGAACTTCTACAAACAAGAAATAGTGTGTTATTTTGTTTACTTGACTATTTCGAAAAATTATAGGCCGATGATATATCTGGATTCCATGCCAATACTCATATCCCTGTTGTTATCGGATCTCAAATGCGGTATGAAGTCACTGGTGAGCTGCAATATAAGGTAGGTTATTTATACAAGAAACAAGAACCTGGAAATGTTTCAAGTTAATTACTTTTTAAGTTCTTTTTCTAGGAAATCGGAACTTTTTTCATGGATATAGTCAACTCGTCTCACAGCTACGCTACAGGAGGAACGTCGAATAGCGAGTTTTGGTACAGACAGCAGCAACACCTTGATCCTGAGCATTGTTTTTGTACAACATCTATCATTATGTCATTCGGAATTTTGTCTGAATTGGTATGCAGGTCTGATCCGAAGCGTTTAGCCAGCACACTGGGAGAAGAGAATGAAGAGTCTTGTACAACTTACAATATGCTAAAGGCAAGTTGATTTGTTCCGATACACAATCGTAAAAGACTAATGCTCTTTGAGAGTATAGGGACATTGCTTATTGTCCTCTGTTTCTGGTTTCAACTCTTACAAGCAATCGATTGTTTGTTCTTCTAGGTTTCACGCAACCTGTTCAGATGGACGAAGGAGATCGCTTACGCTGATCACTATGAACGTGCTATAACAAACGGCGTTTTGAGCATTCAAAGAGGAAGGGATCCTGGAATAATGATTTACATGCTCCCGCTGAAGCCTGGTGGTTCTAAGGCCGTAAGTTACCACGGATGGGGAACGCAGTATGATTCTTTCTGGTGTTGCTATGGGACTGGTATGAACAAGAACCGGCCCTATTTAACTTTCTTGAATGCAAGAAGCAGAAACTTTTCTTGTTTGTGTTAGTGTCAATGTTTTTCGTTGTAATTCAGTTTTCTCATTCACTTGTGTAGGGATTGAATCGTTTTCGAAACTAGGAGATTCGATATACTTTGAAGAGGGGGGGAATGTACCTGCCCTTTACATTATTCAGTACATATCAAGCACACTTAACTGGAGATCAGGGCACATATCTCTCAGCCAGGAAGTAGAACCTATCGTTTCATGGGATCAACGACTTCGTGTGGGATTGACTGTTTTATCCAAGGAGGTCTCTGTCCCCCATATAGTTTTTGTTACTTGATTCTCAATCAAGAATAAGCTGAATTTCCTTTATTCTACACCTAATTGTTTTTCAGCAAGAAGCAGGCGCAACATCTACTTTGAACTTCAGAATACCTCCATGGACGAATTCGGCTGGTGCGAAGGCATCATTCAATGGTCAGGATATTTCCCTGCCAAGTCCAGGTGAAATCAAACTCTTTATTTTTTCTATATCGCAAGAAACTCTCACTTTCCAACTAACATGCCTAGTTTCCTGACATTCTTTGATGCAGGCAATTTCCTATCACTTACCAGAAACTGGACCCCTGGTGACAAAGTTACTCTGGAGCTGCCTATAAGCCTAAGAACTGAGGCTATTAAAGGTACTTCTCTAGCTCGTTCCATCGACACTTCATCGATTTGTCCTTCATTCGAATACTGATAAATTCTTTACGTGGCTTAGATGATCGGTCCGAGTATTCTTCTCTTCAAGCAATACTATACGGTCCATACCTTCTAGCTGGTCTATCCAGCAGCGATTTCGACATAAAAGCAGATCCAAAAACTCCCATTTCAGACTGGCTCACTCCAGTTCCAGATGACCATCATTCCCATCTGATCTCCCTAACACAAAAATCTGGAAACACAACATTGGCATTCACAAATGCAGACGGATACATACAAATGCAGGGCATCACAGATGCAGGAACCAACTCTGCAGTTAATGCAACTTTTAGACTCATCCCGAAAGATCCAAAACAAGGAAGCTTCTCAGGACCAGCAGATGCAGTAGGAAAGCTGGTCAAGCTGGAGCCTTTTAGTTTTCCAGGCAACTGCGTCGTGCACAACGGAGAAGGGAAGATTCTTGGAGTTGCAGATTCTGAGGAATCACTTCATTCGACTTTTTGGTTGATTCCTGGACTTGATGGGAAAGATGGAACAGTTTCCTTAGAATCTGTGGATATAAAAGGTTGTTTCGTTCACAATGGCGTCGATTATCATTCCGGGGCGATCATGAAGCTCAAATGCAGGTCAAATTCATTGAATGAAGGATTTGATGAGGCTGCAAGCTTCAGGTTGACGGAGGGACTGAGTGGATATCATCCTATAAGCTTTGTGGCTAAAGGGATTGGAAGGAACTTCGTTATGGTTCCATTATTCAGCTTAATGGATGAATCTTACTCTGTATATTTTTATTTTAATCATGAAACTCCTAGGTTGTAATGTTAATATATATTGAAGTAGTACTAGTATGTAATAAGACTTTCTAAGAATGGAAATATCATAGCTCATACTTTATCATATGAGCTTTAACCAAACTCTTTCTATTAAAAAATAAATAAATAAATATTGGTACCGATTTCTTGATTCGAAACCAAAATTTGGAATTCACTCAAAGAAAAGAAAATTAAACTTTACAAAAAAATGATTGTTTTTATAAAATGTATTAAAAGTTGTTTTGAGAACAAACATGTTTTGATTATCATCTTGTCATTCATTTTAAAATATCTAAAAAAACTTCTCATTATTCTTTAATATCTAAATTTGGAGAAAACTATTCAAAAATCTTGTCCAAACAAACTAATTCTTTAATTTTTTTTTTACTTGTAAAATACTACAAATATTTTTAATGCACATTTCCAAACGAACGTTCAATAAAAAAATTTCGCTCAATTATATATATTTTTTGTTTTGTGAAAAATACAAAAAATTTAAAATCTCAACGGCTACCGTAAGTTGTCTCCATTCTGCTGCTGTAGCCTGTGAGGCTGTATCTTCTAAATATTTACTTTCCCTCTCAAATATAAATTTGAAAAATACTCACAAATCCCCGTGCAAAATTAGCGATTTCCAAAAAAATGAAGAAACAAAATTCCCCATGATAATCCCAATCAGTTGAATTTGAAGCTGCATCTGCTTCAATCATGGATTTTGACGGCCATGAATCCAGCTTCGGCCACGCTCTACCCCCTGCGCTGGTGTCTCTGTCACCGTTCACTTCGTCTGCATCGCCTTCCCCGCGGCGGCTCCTGAGCCGCTTCACGCAGCCCAGTAAGCCGGTGAGGGCGAAAAGGCAGCTCGCTTGGTTGTCTCTGCAAGGTCGGCTTGTTGGAGCCGATGAGGCCAGCTCGGCTAAGACCATCGATAGAAAAGGAGTATTCGGCGTTGAAGAAGCGGAAACGTGGGACATATTCACCCCGATCCAGAGGGTTTTGATAGTTGCTGTTGTTGCGGTTGCCGCTGCGAATTCGAAGAAGAATAGGCAGATTTTCGAGCTGCGAAAATCTGTGGAACTTAGGGTCAGTTAATTACCGCGGCCATTTCATTACTTGGTTATGTATTTTAATTTGAGTAAAAAATTAACTGACGTTTGCGTTTAATTAATTAACTTGGGATTGTTTTATTAAATGCACATTTAAGCTGGTTTGATTAAGTTAATCGGATTCACTAACATTTGTTTTTTTGTAAATATTGGTTAACGTATGCGCTAGTGATTAGTTTGCCTTTCTAATTAATCACCCTAGGCAGAATCATAAAGTATCTTTTCATATGCGCTGAATATTCCCAAATCTATAGCAAAGGGTACTTTTTGAAGTTTGTTTTAATTTAATAAATCCCTAGATCATATGATCACTCACATGGAAGCAAAGCGTATTGCCATATATTACTCTTGATAGATTCTTCTTTTTGAAACTCAAAATTTCGCATGAAGTTTGAAACTTTTTTGTCCCTGGATAATAACATTGCAGGACCAAGTGCTCTTAAGCATGCAACAGAAGCTGGACTGTCTCTGTAAGGAGATTGATTATTTCAAGGATCAGCCTGAAATTGTGGTCTCTGATCATGGCCCCTATCCGAACCCTGATTATTCTTTGGTAAACCACCCTACTAGAAAATTTGTTTTTTTACTCATTGTTGTGCATGTGCTAAAAAGGTTTTATTTCCCAGGTTAATGCCACAACTAAAGAAATAAATGTGGACGATGTATTCAAGTACAAAATGCCACTTCTCATAGAGATCGAACCTGAGGAACGTCGCATGTCTGATTTGTCAGATTGGGCTCCCAGTGTGACTTCTTCTGTTGATTTTCAGGTATCTTATCTTGGAGAATATCGATAAGTTTTCATTTTAAAGAACTTTGAAAGTGTTTGAAGCAATAAGGTTGAAATAATTCCTTATTATGCCAATTTGTCTTGGAATGGAAACAAGTCCTTCTTTGGCTTCAAGAATGACCTGAAAAACTTCTTCTGTCACAAACATGTACTTATTTGCAATGAGAGTGTAGGGTGGGCTAATAAAGTAATACTTACCCACGAATAGTTGGACGCTTCAGCAAATAACCACACTATCAATAACCTGCAAATGGAATGTGAAAAGAAGGATGCTATCATCAAAGAACTTTCTACATTTCTTCAGAAGTCCGAAGCTTTTGGCTCAAAGGTACCTGCTATCACTGTTGAAAGTGTGACAATTTTTTTTTCGTCACAGTCATTGAGTGTACTTCATCTGCTGTTAACAGAGAATTTCAGAATTGGAAGATATCATCTGCAGGAAGAATATGATCATCAACAAACTTAGAAAGGACACATTGATTCTTGAACAGAAGGTAATAAGTATTATTTATAAGTCGTCGAGCATGTTTAGTCTAAATATCAGTTGCATTTCACTTCATTTGATACAAAACTACCGAACATAAATCTCACTCGACAAGAACATGTGTTTTCAGTTGAGTGAATTCATTTTCGTATGAGATTGTAATCATATGACTTCAAACATGACGGATGAACTGAAATGGTCTCAAGATGTTGTCTATTTGATGTCATCCACTTTACGAATTCCATGGTGATGATCTGAAGCAGGTGGTTAGCTTAACGAGGCTTCGAAGACCCTCATTTGCAGCACCAAGTTCAAATATAGAGCATCTTCCAAGCATGGCAGATAATGTGCTTTATGACATGGATAGCACAACTGGCGCATCATCTTCTGATTCTGACAGTAACTCTCGTGAAAAGATAGACCAAGTTCCATCCTTGAAAAGTACAGAAATCTCTGCTCAGATTAGCGAAAAAGATACAAATGAAGACCTAAAAAATAATCAAGTCCAGAGTTCTACTGTTTTAAGGCCACAGCATCGGAGATTGCACAAACCGAGCCCATTGAAAGAGAAGCTATTGAATCAAACGCATAGTTCAGTTTCATCTTTCAAACCAAAACGAGTAGCAAATGGTAGTAGAGAAAACAGAAGCAGGAGACCTCCTTCCTCTCAAGGACGTAGCAACACATAAGAGATTGGTTTAGTTAGTATTTTTAATTAGATTTCATGGCTATGTCTTGGGCATCTGTAGGTGAAATTTTGAATTCTGAACATGGCGAGTGACCGCCGTTAAATTTCTCAATATTTCTTGTTGAAAAGTATTTATCAGCAAAGCCTAAAGAAATCTTGCAGCACTTTTAGTGGTATGCTAAATCATTCTTGAAAACTTATGCAGATTGACATCATCTTAGTTTTGTAGTTCTTTAACAGAAGGTGGCACTGTCTTGGTTGTGGATTCACAGATTTTATTTACCATTGAGTTTGATGTGAAAAATCCAAATTTTCAAGTGTTTATTTAGTCGGGTTTTTTTGAACTTTTTTATTTTCTTCATAAAAGAGCTATACTTGCTTGACATTTGGTTTTCCTTGAATTTTTAAATACATGTAATGAAAGCTTCAATTTTAAAGTAAATAAATGCCAAAGAGCCAACATCATTTATAAGTTGTATTTTATATTCAACACCACATTCTATATATAACAATAATCATTATAGTCAACATCACGAATTCTTTGTCAAGTAATACGTGCTATAAACTATAAAGATCTGTATGTGTGCCATAGTAAGCGAAGAGGAAAAAAAAAGGCGAGCAATAAAGAGAAAGCCACAATGTAATAGTGATAGCAGAAAAGAGACTCTAAGGCCAGATAGAGTCATCCATATCGGTCTGATCCACAACCATGTCCATGTTAAAAAGGGACTTGGCAGCCCGACGAGAATGCGTGTTACCAGACGAGGGAGACGCATTTTCTGGCGATGACAATTGCCGCATACGCATGTGCACAACTTCTGCCTGTGCAAAGGCCAATTGATTCTGCAGGGAATCAATCTGTTGTTGTAAAGAAGATATGGCCCCTACGCAACCGTAAACTGGATCCCTTATCCTCGCGTTTGCTTCGTAAACCATGGAACTAACAGCATCGCCTCTTTGATGCTCTGGCAACTCCTGCAAGTTCCAAATTTTCAGTTACATTTTCATGTTTCTATCATACCATTTCATACAACCTGCTCCGCGGTACATTCGAAACTAACTTAATCTTGATTCTATCCCAACTACAGTCTACAGCAGAAGCTTAATAACATTATGAGCAAAACTAATATTTGAAAAGTTTTTGAATCCCAAATTAAAAGAGGCGAAGCTAATTAAGTACTTAAAATTTTCATCTTTTAATATTCTAACATTGAAAAAAAAGAGAAAGATACAGTGAAAAGTGGTTTCAAAATCACATTTACTATTGATTCTTTGACCAAAAGCTATGTATGTTGTGTATCCAAACCGCTAAAGGAGAAGACGGAACCTTTACCAAGTGACAAGCCTATACTTTAAAGATCTCTGATAATGGATATTGGTGAACATTTGATCTTGTAGATTAGAACAACTTATGTTTTCAAGACTTGTACATAAATTATTTGTTGAAATAGGGATATTAACCTGCAGCATCTTGTTAACATTGCTGGCGCCAAACACCTTATGGACACTGGCAAACTTGTGGGGCTCGTCGGCCGGAAAATAAGGCGCGAACACGCAATCCTGGCCACATCTCCGACGGAGAAGCTTGCACGCCGCGCATGGGCACGCCGCTCCTTGTTTTCTACTGCTATCCTTCATATCATTTACTTGTATATGTGTATATTTACTTGGGTTAGATTTAGAGGGAAGGAATCAACTGGTTTTGGGGGGCTTTATATTTTGAATAGATGGATATGCATGCATGCTTTATGCAAATTCTTGGATAGGTCCTACCATAGAAGGAGCTTTTGATTTTAGTGGGGTTCTTTCTTACTTTTTGTCCCAAGGGCCTTTTCATCTTATTGTGCCACTAATGTTTTTAAGTATTTTATATTTACTAGTAAAAAATGCACACGTTTATGTGTATGTAAAATAGAAGTTATTTTTATATGTATTTTTTTTTGTGTATGGTGGAGTGAGTGAGAGGTTTAGTGGGATAGTAGATAGAAATGAGATGAGAGGATAAAATCGAAAACAAAAGTTGGTGTTCTCAGGGTAGCAGTTACTATATGACTTTCAACTATTATAAAATAAAAGAGATATATTTGCATTTAGATGACGCATGTGGGCAATCGAATAATTTATCTCGAAGTTTCAAATAAAAAAATATGTATATTGATTCATATCATTCACTTTAATCCTAGTAGCTTTATTTAATAAAGGAATGTCCACAAAGTAAATGTGGCATGAGTATTCGATGCCATTTTCACATTGTGTGTCCATTAGAAGAAACATAAATCGTCAATATTTCACACGAAAATCGAGTTTGTTTTTTTTTAATCTTTTCTGAAAAAATTATAGAAAGACAATCACTCAAATCAAATGAAAGCGTCATTTTAGATTAATCTTTTGCCTCGATGTAATGTTGATGTGACACTGATAATAAAACACTTACGTGACATCGACATAATCAACCCTTCTTATAATTAATAAACTAAAATATGATATATGAGATAGTGTAAAAAAAGCACGTACATAAAACCACATTTGTAGCTTTTAAAGTAGAAAGAGATTCGAATGAAAGGTGAAAATGGTGGGGGGTCATGATGGCAGTTGTAGCAGTTATATAACCGTTGATGATTAGATTAGTTTGGAGTGTAAGAGACACGGAAGGTATGACGGTGCACACTAAGTTTATTTTGTCGCTCACGCCTTTGTGGGATTATATTAGATTATGGCCCTCCCTCTCCCTTTCTTTTGATGATCATAATCATTAATTTAATTCAAAATCTCGAGGACTAAATTTATTTGAAAATATTTTTTATTTTTTAAAAACGTATCGTTGTTATTATGTCGCTTTAAAGATGATGTCCATAACTTTATTAAAAATAAATATAGAGTTTTTTTTTTAAAAAAAAGTTCCGCATTTACTTTTAAGAAACTTACGGGCATTACAAGTTGGTATTGGAGTTGACATTTTCTAAATTCTAATATAATGATCAGGTTCAAGGACGAACCAAGAAAAAGTTGGTGGATATGTGATCAAGGGCGGATATAAAGTACAACCCAGACCTGCTTTAATCCAAAATATATATACTCATTATATATATATATTTATATATATATATATATATAATTCTTTATGCTTAGCCCAATCAATTTAATTTAGTCCTGCCCAATTCTTATTCTTCCTCTATACTACAAAGATCTATTACATGACAAATATGTATTTTCCTTCTTATTATTTCACTCACGAGTCACGACGCACAGAAGACGGAATCTGCTTCTTCTTCTTTTTTTTTTTCTTATTTCTTTCACAAATCACAAGGTACCAGAAGAGGAGTTTTCTCGAGGAGTTCAAGTTCGGCCTATTATCAAGGTAATAAAATACTAATTATGAATTAAGAAATTAAATATAACTAAAAATATATTGTTAATGGTTACACAATTACACTAGTTGTTTCTGGATATGTCCTATCACTTATGGACTATGGGAATATGGCTGTAAATAATTTATTATGAATTATTTTATGATAATTTATGTTGTTAGTTTTCATAAGTATATTTTATTTTGATGTTGGTTTCGAGTAGAAGGTCGGAGAATTATGTTATGTTAAAACGATTGATTTATCTTGTGTTGACACTGCTTGTTTTCATTGCTACAGTTGAAAGAGCTTTTTCAGTAATGAAACATGTCAAAACTGCAATTCGTAACAAGATGGATGATGGTTTTCTTGCTAATTGTATGATCATTTACATTGAGCGAGAATTTGCAATGAATATAGATATAGAATCTATTATTGACTAATATTATGTTATAAAACATTGTCTCACACCGCTTAAATAGGTGAATTTTGATTTATTTCTATTTTATATGCTCTATGAAATTTATTTATACATTGAATTTTCATAATTTTTAGTCACCCCTTGATTAATTTCTGGCTCCGCCCTTGTATGTGATGCCGGGGGTCGAAGGGAGCAGAGAGTGATCTTCAGTGCTAAAATGTTGCACAAATAAAGTGTGACTTCTGACAGGTTTCTTGACAAAGGAGAACATGAATGAACATCCCACATCAGAATGATCAGAGGGATTGGAATGCAAGAGTCAAGACTATGCAGGAGTCTGTACAATTGAAAATAGATTAAAAGATTTGATAAACACTACTTATGGTACACTTTCTTTTTTGAGAGCGTAAGAACTCTAAAATTAAAAATGTTTGAATTGGAACAAGTCTCGTATGGGTGACCCCATGTTAGAGAGACTCATATTAATATGATGAGAATAACCGTCAAATCTGGTGTGTCACATGCATTTTGTTTAATAAAAATGTCATTTTAATATAATCTTTCGAAATTCAAAAAAAAATTAACACAAAATGTTATAATATATACACACACATCATATGCAAAAGAACACTATATAATAATGCATGAAACATTTAGAATAATCTCTTTGATCCTTTTAATAGACCGACAAAAATGTCTCTTCTTTTATATTTAGAACTCACATATATGAATAATAATATAAATAAATAGATAATATATAGAATAGATATATGTAATACATTATAATTATAATTATAATTATAATAAAAACACATTAAATTATAGGCATTAATGAGGGAAGGACGTATAAGTAAATTCACAATTTAACTCACATATTTATATATGTAATAGATTAGAACTCACATATATGAATAATAATATAAATAAATAGATAATATATAGAATAGATATATGTAATACATTATAATTATAATTATAATTATAATAAAAACACATTAAATTATAGGCATTAATGAGGGAAGGACGTATAAGTAAATTCACAATTTAACTCACATATTTATATATGTAATAGATAATAGATAATAGATTTATAATTTGCTATATAACTATCATCCATCAAATTTATTTTTTTAATTTAAAAATATAAAAAAAAAGATTTGTTATTGAATATATCATAAATTATTTATATATGTGAATTTTCACGTGCGATAATTACATACATGCATATATATATATATATATATATATATATATATATATATATATAGTTTCGATCACATGGGTAACTACCATGGGCAACTACGTGAGCAACAGTTGACGTGACACCTTGTACATCCAATGAATGATTATCACGTCAGCTGTTACTCACATAGTTGCTCATGTGATCGAAACTCTCTCTATATATATATATATTATATATAAAAAAAACTGTGCGTGGGAAACTTGTATATTAATCTAATTTGTAGGTAAAGTAGCAAACATGACTAAAGAATCTCATTTTTATAATTTTATCCGTTGGCATGCGAATACTTTTATTCATGATTTCGATGCATAAATATAATGGAAAACCAAATCCGTTTCGAAACACTTTTCGAAATTCACAAGTAGTTGCTTGCTCCCTTGAAGGAAAAGATATCAATTTTAAATATATTCTACTCGTGTGGGTTTTTTTTTAATTATTATTCACTAAAGGGTTAATTTTATAAAAAATAAATAAAGAAGGAGATTTTTCACACAAAACCCTCATGATTCTAAAAATTGTGTATTAATTACACTATGTGCCATAAAAACTTGCAATTATTTTGCCTCAATATAATTAGCGGAACACTACTCTCGACGGTACCTTTAGTTATCATCTCATTTGAATCCGAGTCCATTGATTTGTACATATATACACACACACACAGACATAGACACACACATATGTATAAAATAAATTACGTGGAATGAAAGATTGAACTTGGACTAATATTTTCAAATAAATAATTTTGTGACATTTCCTTTTCGAAGCAAGAACACCAAAATTTATTAGATATGTTAATAGAGAATTATTGATCTCAACGTTTGATAATATTTAAATTATTGAGTTTCTCGTTGCAATTGGTTTATTTTAAAAATGAATAAGTAAACATACTTTCTTAATTAGCTGAATATATATTTTTTTAAAAATTATCAGTATTTATTACATTGAGAAATAGATGGGCTTTTTACCTCAAAAATAAAATAAAATAGATGGCCTTCATTTTGATTGGGCTTTGAATCTATGCTATTCATATTGGGCAAGGGATAATAGGTGCATGGCCAGCTCATGTTATAAATCCAAATTATTTAGCATGTAATAACAATCAAACAAGACATCGATTTTACTTCAAATTTATAAATTAAGAAGCATTCATTCTAGTTACAATAATTTTTTTTTATAATCTATTTTATTTTTGTATCATAAAAATTCAAATGATTTACTGTTCAACAAGTCGTGATCACATTAATCCTATCAATTACTCATCGAATGAAACGGTACCCAACTCGCCGCTCTCGGAACCAAGCCATGAGAGATCGTCCTACATTGCCAAGAAAACTAGTACTATTTTTTCCCTCCGTTTCGATTATATCGATCACATTTCGTTTTTTGTTTGTGTTCAATATATATATAGGCTTGCGCTATATTTAGTAATATTTTTATACTCTTTTACTAATATATATCTCTATTAACTACATTTTAAAAATTGTGTAACTATTTTTTGAATATATTAAATAAACATAAAATGTGAAGTTTGTATATAATTTATTGTTTCAATGATTTAAAAAAACATGAGCATATGATCGAGATGGAAAGTGTATTTATTTTTGGCATAATTTTTCATAGAAACATATTCATTTGCCAGCAATATTGGCTTCATAGTACGTAATAGGATTCCTTTCAGAAAAGTAGTGGTTGATTTAGCTAGGGATTCGTGAACAAATTATTTGGCAACGAAACAATTATTCGATCAACCACTCCATTGCTTTGTGTTCCCTACAACATCCAATTGTAGGCATAGGGGAAACCCTTAATTACGATAATTGTGAATTAATAGTTGTCAAATCCGTGAAGTTCATCTGTATTGATAAATATTCATGCATGTTTGGATGTATTTTCAAGGTAATATTAATATGATAGCATTTCATCATATATTATATCACGAAAAGGTTATAAATAATTTGATCATTTTTTTAATGTTATATTAGTATCGATTGTTAGTCACTTTTCCCAATAAGGACAATCTGATATCTAGGGTAGAATCAAATATTTACCGTTTTATTATTTTTTTAAAAAAAAGCTATAAACGGTTAATGATAACGTAACTCATATATAATTTTACATTGTACAACATTTTAAATGTCATGTTTGATCATTTTCCCATAAGGATAATTATTGTTTCCGAAAATTATATATGTAATATTAATAATAAAAGCTTTTGTTCAGGTTGTTAAAATGAATAGGTGCCAAAGTTTCTAAATTGAATAGGGGCATTGTTAAAACGAGTGGTACACGTACAAAAACATTGCAAGAGAGGGGGAAAAACATTGTCAATAATTTGGAGAATAAAACAAAAATCCTTTAAAAAGATAATACAATCTTGTTTTTTTTTTCTTAATTTTTTTTAAAAAAAAATTGGGTCCCCTTTTAAATGATATTTTGCCCCTTAAAAAGGGTTCCCCTTTTTGAAAGTAAGACACGAAAACGAAAGTTTAGAAGTCACCGGACAATTCTGTCCCCCATCCTTTCCTTTTTCCCCATTCTTCACCAATTATTATTTAATTTCCGTATTTCTCATGGACCAATTCATGAATTTGCCCTCATAGTTTATTTATTTTCAATTTTATTTCAAACATAAGATTTACATTGTGTTTGGAGTTTGGACTAATAAAAAATGAGATTTTGAATTTAAATTCATGGAATTTAAATTTTATTTTAGAGTTTGATAAAAATTTAAAATATAATCATGAAAATTAATATAGTATAGATTTTAAATAAATGATATTTTATAAAAAAAATTTAAAAAACTTGAAATTTATGAGTATGCCGTATATATTTAATGATTTTATTGTTTTGAAAGCATCAAATCACATATAAACGATTTTCGGTAAATGTTAAAAATAATCCATCAAACAAAATAAATTTTTGATCAACATCAAGACATACAAAGTCTGATCCATAAAAATAATTTATAAAAACTATATGTACGAACATCGATACTTGTCAGTGAAATTATCTGTCAAAAATTTAAAATCCAGAATTTTTATACATAAAAACAAATTTTACACTCTCAAATGTAATTAACACAAAACTCATAAGAGATCGTTTCACATGTAAAATAAATCTCATATTTAACCCAACAATGAAAAAAATACTGTTCATGTCAATATTCAATCTATATATAATTAGGTTCACCCGTCTCACAAATATATCTTCACAAAGAACGTTTATCATAAGACCTAGTGTTTAATTAAAATACAATTTTTTATACATTAAAAAAAAAACTCGATAAACAAAATCAGAAATGTAAGAGATGGGTATTTTAGTAACTTCACCTGGGCAAGTCCCTCTCCAGCTTCTCCCCCCATTCCTCTGTTCACATGCATTCTTTCCAGTTTTAATTATATACAACAAAGACAGCAAAACTTTTTGTTTCACTCCATTTTCAAATTTCACTTCGCTCCTCTGAATTCTTCGACGGGTACGATACCATCTGCTTGTTTCCACAAATCAAATCCAACCGTTAGATTCCCCTTGAAGGCTAATATTTTACCCTTTTGCTGTGCAAGTTCTTTCTTCCCTTTGCATAGATTCCGGGGGGGACTCCAAACTCCAAAGTACAAACTCATCTTCTGCATGTACATATTCAGGTACTCCGTTTCATGGCGGATATCTATCAACTACGCAGTAGCATCGGGGACAGTGGAAATGGGAGCAGGAACGAGGTGAAAAGGGAAGATATTGAAGCCGCCATTGCCAAATCTGTGGAGCTTAGAGCTCTTCACGCTGCTCTCATGCAGGGGAGTAGCCCTGTCAACCTCAGATTCGACTTGGCTTCGCCTCTTTCTTGCAACGCTTCCCAGTTCTCTGCGCAAGATTACCCTGTTTTTACACCTGTGAGTATTTCGTTTTCTTGACCCTTTTTTTCTCCCTGTTTGTGGGTTTTCATCTGTGAAAATTTGAGTTGGTACAGAGTCTAGAACATTAACATGCCAACAAATTTGGAGTTGACCCTTGATTTTCTAAAAAAAAAAAAAAAACTTTTTATCCTTCTTGTGAATGTGACTGGAAAAGAGATCAGATCGAGTAAAGGGTCAATGGATATATGTTTGGAGTTCTATCTTTAAGTCGAAATCAGATCAAGATTTTGATTTTAGCCCACTTTCGATTAGATTAAGCCATAACTATCTACTGAATTGTCTTGGATCAAACGGTACTTAACGGCAATGTGGGATTTTAAATTTTTAACAGAGTTATGAGGATGAATCCTTACCAGGGTATCAACAACATGTGTCGGAGAATCGAAATTATGCCGATATATGGGGTGACTTTTCCTCAGACAGGGAAAACGTTGATGGAACTGTTTCTACGGATTATAGATTGCAAAATCCATTTTCCATAAAAGGGTTACCCGCCCGATTGGGAAGCTTTGATGGTCTCTCATCTCCTCTAGAAGATCAAAATTCTACCCTATGCTCTTGCGCTAATAATAGTACTGTTCTTGGAGCGTTGCCGGGGCCGGATTCCTGCAGGAGAAGTAGTTTAGGAGACCTTACTCTTATATCAGCTTCATCTTGCAACAAATGCAAGCCTGCTATAATAAGTAGTGAATCCGATGGCGTCACCAAGAACAGCAAGAAGTCCAACATGATCGTGCCTTACGCTGATTCACACTCGTCCCTTAATTCGCAGACGTCGAATAAGGGGATGAACTTTTCGTGCCTGTTTCCAAGGATAAAGAAGAAGAGCAAGGATGAGCGTACGCCAGTTCCGCCGAGTATTGAGGAAGTTCCCCAAACTTGTAAGGATTCAGAGATTGTGTCGATTGAGACGTTGAAGAAGGAGCTAATCAAAGCCAGCGAAAGTCGAGATGCAGCCTTGGTTGAAGTAGCTGAAATGAAGTCTGTGTTAGGGGAGCTAGGCCATAAGTTGGAGTATTTGGAAACTTACTGTGAAGAACTAAAAAAGGCCTTGCAAGTGAAGAATCCTCAGACACATCCTACGAAAAATGGAGAAAATTTCGTGCCGGTAAGCGAGGAAGAGCTGATCGACGGATTTTCGCAGCTTATATCAGAATCAAGACTAACAGTGAAGCAATTCTGCAAGATTTTAGTAGGGCAGATTCAAGAAACTGATCAATCCTTAGTGAACAATCTCAACTCACTGCTTCAACCTTACAAACTCTCTCTAAACTCAAAGTACTCAAAACCAGTGCTCTACCACTTAGAGGCTGTCCTAAACCAATCACTCTTCCAAGATTTCGAGAACATCATGTTCCAGAGAAACGGAGCCCCGAAAATCCTCGACCCCAAACAAGATCGCCACGAGAAGTGGCATTCGTTTCTTGCATTGCGAAATCTAAGCTGGAACGAGGTGTTGCATAAAGGGATCAACTACTACAGCGATGAGTTCAGCAAGTTCTGCGATACCAAAATGAGTGGCATCCTAGCGACTCTACGGTGGACTAGACCGTGGTCCGAGCAGCTTCTGCTAGCATTCTTCGCCGCTGCGAAATCCATTTGGTTGCTCCATTTGCTTGCATTTTCATCTGATCCTCCGTTTTGTATCATGAGGGTCGACGAAAATAGGCCGTTCGAAGCTCGTTATATGGAGGATATATTCGCGGAGAGGCAGAATACTGGAAGGGTTAAAATCATGGTATTGCCTGGTTTTTACATGCAGGATAGAGTAGTGAGGTGTAAGGTTCTTTGCAAATATAAACATGCGACTTAATTAGATTCCCACGATGGTTTGATTTGTTATCTCAATGTAGTAATGTATGTAGATTGTGACTTTCTAGTTTTATTTAGTTTTAATACTTCATCACTTATTATTTTGTAGATTATGAAATGTTCATGTGACAAACAATTCAAATCACGGTATGATCTTTCATTATTTTTTATGATTAATATATCACCTCTATTTTATTATAAATTAATTAATTTTTTTAATATAAAAAATACAAACACTCAACGGAAGGGTCATTAGTAAATTACTGAAGTTTCCTACCATGCTATGTGAAGAGTGAAGAACAAGTGGATCGTGATGAATGCGTTGGCGCATGTGGTGGGCCTTTCTTTTTGCCCCGTAATAAAATTAGACAATGACAATGACAGGCTAACTACTCACATCGTTTTAGAAATCGAGGCCCAAAGGGTTATTGGGCTCATCATGAGGTTGGCCCAATAGAACATTTAATTTAATTTTATTTCATTTTTTTCCTTTTTGTGACGTGGGAACCCGCAGCCGTTACCTTTCCGTGCGCTCTGGGTAAACCCCCGGACTAACGCAATAATCTGCAAACTACGCCAGTCAGGTAAACCACATTAAACAAGTCCTGTGTGACAAGCTACTTCACCAAATTGGACATCACGTGAGGGGTTATTTCATCTTTTTTTTATTACATACATACTACCAGGAAGGGAAAGACACACAAGCCTCTGCAAATTTGGTGGACACAGTGAAATCATTTGGCTTACAAGACAAGACCGATCTCAATAGATCGTTTAATTAATTAACCATTCGGATTCTTTAAGTAATACTAGCGAAAAATGCACACGCTTTGCGTGTGTAAAAGAGAAGCTTTTTATATTTATATTTATTTTAAAAGTAAAATATGGAGGAGTGGAAGAGATTTAGTGGGTAATTGATAGAAAAGGATAATTTTGGAATAAATAAATTTGGTGTCCCCAAGGTAGTTATAATAGTGTGCTCATGTTTTATATAATAGTATAGATATACTACAACTCACGCCTCACGGATCACGATGTATGACTTGATTAATTAATTATTTTTTAAACTCTTAACCACCACTTGGTGTGGAAAATTAGACGATGATCGATTACTCATTAGTAATCGTTACTCTATTCATTATTCGGTTCAAGTTTGACAAAAGATTAATATCATGCACCATTATTTTATCTTAATATATTAATTTATCACTTTTATATATAATATTATGCATCTTTCATTATTTTATCTATAAGTCAAACGAACAATCGTGAGTAAAAAAAATATATAATCAAATAATCAAGATAGTTATTTTAAGAGATTGATATATTATTGCATAATAATTTAGATTTTTACATGCTAGGTTTCAGAACATCGTGATGAGGTTCACAATTCATAAATCTACTGACTTGTAGGCTATAGGCACCATGTGTGCAGTGTGATCGACCTATTTGATAAATATTTGTGACCTATTTGATATACATCTGATGTGAGAGCATTTAATACCTTGACATTTCTTTTCAAATTAAGAGTTTGAAAAAAATTTGATGTATCTGGATCATTCCATATGTCCCACCCTACGAAATAACTTGAGATGTTTGTTGGCCTATATTTAGAGCACTTCGCATATTTCATTTATGTAATTGGCAGGACAAAAGGTGAATTGGGATGGGTCACATAAGCTCGATAATTGGGTCAGAAGCAAGGATGAAAATGATTTTGATTCGGTAAGATCATGTCTTCGTTCTTATATACATTTTCATATCTATCCCGTGGGGTATTGAACTTTCATCATTATTGTTATACTCGTCGAATGATCAAATATACATATCCTACTTAAATTTGAATTATTTTTTAAAAAAAATATGCTTATTTACCAAATTATTAAGAAACAATAATGAAAAATTAAAGATAAAATAATAACAAATTAAGTATCATATAAAAAATAATAACATATTATAAATAATTAATTCGAATATCATTATCCTACAAAAAAAACATTAGTTTTATACTAATAATTTTTTTTCATTTAATCCGACTATCATCATTCAAAAAGAGTAAATTAGAATTAACATTTCTTTAAGATAAATAAATACATAAATGTATATGCACACATATATATTTATTTAATCGGATATTCGGGTCAGGTATGAACATGATGTTACTACATCCACCTCTATCCTAAGCTTGAAAGTCCCCATATCCGATTACTCATTTGTTTAATCGAATCTAAAAATATCTCTCAGTGTCCTTCTCATTCGATTCAGATATCAGACTTTCCATCGGATTCGGAAGAAATCGGTATCTCTAGTCTACAAATTGATCTAAACCACTTCAGCAGATGTGACTTGAGAAGAATTAAGTGTAAAATTGATGCATGCCCTTTAGTTTACTTACAACATCATAATCACATAATAATATAAAGTTGTGCTTCGACAAAAAAATTTCAAGCAATAGATTTCGATTATAGTATTTTTTTTTTCCACATGGGCGTGTATTCAATGAGGAGAATTAACGACTTTTGTGGATTTTAGAAGTCTAGTGATATTTATGACTTTTATATATTCTATAGAAATCTAGTGATATTCAAAATAGATTTTTTTAGAGTTTTAAAAGTTAAGTGATATTCAACATTGATTTTTAAAAAATCTACAAAACTCTATTATTATTCAAAATATCAATGAACTTTTAATAACTCCATGAAAATCATTGACATACAAACATTAATGCTTAAGGTACAAATATAATTTGTAAAAAAATTTCTTTGGTCTCTAACCCAAAGATTTGGATAAATTTCTAAAATTAAAACCCATAATTTCTCTCTCTTTCTCACATTTCCTCACTCCCCTCTATCTCACTCTCTCCCATATTCAAAACACACACACACACACACACACATATATATATATATATATATATATATATATATATATATATATATATATATCTTCATGTATTTTTTCATTCTTTTCCTAGTTTAAAATCAAAATAAAATATATTATTCAAAATTTTGAACTATTTTGTGCTTATTAATATTTATAATATTTAAATAATAATATATGATTCAAAAAAGTAAAACATGATTTAATTCAAATATTTAAATAGTCGAATAATAGATATGATAAAAAATAAAAATTGACAAATAAATTTTTATGATATAATTGATAAAATAATTTATAAGTTATCATATGTGTTTTTTTAAAAAAATATTAACTTTACACAACCGCAAATTTTTTAGTTTTTAATTTTATTACATTAATATATATACATTTAAACTAAATGAAATTCATTTTCATCAATAAATTAAAAAAATATTTCAAATAAAGTTATTATTTATGTCAAATAATTATTTCTTCAAAGAAAAAAACGAGAAATAATAAGATATATTAAAGACATAAATTCATGTAATTGTATGAAAAAGTTTACAAATCTCTATAAAATTCCTGTGAAAAGTCTATATAGAATACATGGAATTCTGTTTGTAAATCCGTGAGATTCTATAAAAGTCAATAAAAATTCATTTTAACTCCACAAAAATCTATCATTTTTAAAAGGAGTAAAAATTATTTTGGTATATGAACTATTGATAAAATATCAAATTGGTACATGAACTTTAAAAATAGTTTAATTGGTATGTGATCAAACTCAAAAGTCAAGTTTGCCCTTTACTAACAAAATTTAAGTCCAATAATGTTATTAAATTCAACTACATACATATTTTATATTTTAAATTATTTTATTAATTACAAATGTAAAACATAAATTCATATTTACTAATTACTATACTATAAAATGAAATTATATATCATATATCCCAAAAAAAATATTCAACGTAAAATTTGTATATTATAAATGAAAAGACACACACACATATATATATATATATCATTTTTTTAATTTTTTTAATATAAATAGTAATACTATAACATAGATAAACAGAAAAACTCATTTATTATATATTTTTAATATATTATTTGAAATATATAATTTATCAATTATTATATATGTGTGTATGTGTATGTGTATGTTTGTATTAATTGATATTTATAATATTTTCGTATAATGAGTGCGATTTATTTTTTATAATATAAAATTTAAATAAATATAAATTTATTCTTATAATTATAATAAAATAATTTTGAAAAAAACATGTATCTATTTTAATTTTACAAAAAACATTGGACTATAAAATAATTTAGGTAAAGGGTAAAATTGTCTTTAAAACTTGATCATGTACCAACTAAACCATTTTCAATAGTTCATGTATTAATTTAACATTTTACCAATAGTTCGTGTACCAAAATGAATTTTACTCTTTTAAAAAGTCACTAAAAGTCATTAAAACTCTGAATTGAATTGTTAATAATGAAATAAATAAAAAATCTTAAATCAATACCTTATATATATTTGTGCCTTAATTATATAAAGTAAAACGGATTTCAAATGATACCATTATTAAGTGTGTTTGAAATCAATCTCTATTGATATAAAATGTTGTATAATCATGAAATGAGTATTTGAAATTTATGATTTTACTTTTTTAAATTATAAAAATACATTTGATTTTCTTTGAAATGCATAGATTTCAAATCTTTTCATCTAAACACAACTTAAAACCGTCAGTCAACAAAACTTAAGGATTAGAAGAATTAAGAGTAATTGATTGTAAAAATTGAGAAGACGAAGAAGTTTACTGAGAGAGAACAGATGAAGCAGACAAGTTCAGTATTTCATTTTTTTAAAAAAAATTAATATGATATGATATTATTTAAATTGGGAGGTGTAATGGGATAAAGTTTTATGGCTCCCACCTCCTTGGCCATAGATTTTTCGGAAAAAAATATATTTTCCAGCATGTCAACTTAATATTTATACAAAATTTTTTCTTAAAAAAAGGAAACAACTTCTTTGTGAATATAGGACCTTTTCCTATATTTGGGGGGACATGCCGGCTTGACCAGGGCCAACGACAATATTACTTATCTCGTAATCCTTTGATATTATGAATGAAATGAGTAAGAAAAAAACAAAAAAATATGTTAAATAAGGACAAGTAATGTATATCGTTTTGTGTATTCGATGAAGATATGATGAAATACATATAAATTTTTATTCATATCATGTTTGTCATATTTTCGGGAGCTTATCATATAAGAACTCCAAAGTTAAGCGTGCTTGACTTGGGGCAATTTTAGGATGGGTGACCTTCTGGAAAATTTCTCAGGGTACGTGTGCTTGAGGATATAAGCACGCTGAAAATACTCGTCTTGATATAGTGGGTCGGTAAATATCAAAATTTTGTCAACTGGTCGATGATGACACCATAAGCGAGTTATTTTTTACATTAATAATCTTCACCTACAGGATGACGATGAATATATTATTGGGTAGTATAATAGTGGAAAGAAGCCAAGAACAAATGAACAAGTGGCAAAGGAACGATAATTATAATATTTATTATGAATTTATGATATAACTGTACGGGGCACAATATGGTGGGCCTTTTGTCCATGCCCCATGAACATAATTAGACAAATGACAACGACTCGTAAACAGTTATAGGAATGGAAGCCCAAGAGCTCGATGGGCTCATCATGAGGTTAGCCCAATATCATTCACATTGTCCCTTTCAGTTTCATAATTGACCATAAATCAATTATATATTATATGCCAGCTGTCATAACTTTTACAAAACTACTGACCTGTAGGATGTTGCCACGTCATCGGTGACCTATTTGATATATTTTTTTGGATATGAAATTTCTAGAAACTTCTGTGACTTTTGTATTCAATGAGGCTTGATTTGATGTTTTTTTAATCATTCCATTTGCCCCACTTTTTCAGTTTTGCCACGGGAAAAAAAAATATCTTTTGAGATACTTGTTGAAGTGAAGGGTTTTTTACCTGACACATACACACATGTACAAAACCAGATGAATGATTTTATAAAATTTGATATCATCTTTTGCATAACATGTTACCTATTTGTGCAGTCTATTCTGTTTATATAAGAATATTTTTGTCAAAAAGAATTATAAACCAAATTTATAAAAATAAAAAAACAAGTTTAAGATTTTTCTTATAGAATCAAAGATATAGATCCGTATCAGTAGTGACTAGTGATCATGTGGTGGTTGAAGTGATTCAAGTAAGGAAGCGTTTGGGTTATTGTTTTGCATAAGACAACACAAAGGTAGTGTTTGAGATTTGAGGGAGTTTTAAAAAGCATTTTTCATTTTTTTTGTTTACAAAATTTTAAAATTTTATGGTACAAAATTTCAAAATTTTATGAAAAAAGAGTTAGAACTGCTACCTCAAAACTCTCTCAAACACTACCAAAATATTTTATGATACAATTTCAAGATCAATTTCATGAAATAATTTGTCAATACAACTAACTATAGAATTATGTTTTTTTTAATGACAAAAAACCCACGACCGCTAATCTTCAGTAAGCATCGATAATGGAGGATATTTTTTCAGAACATAAAATATAGTTAATATTTGAAGGACACATATTGTTCGGATGCAAAGAAAATAGCCACGTAGGTCGAAAAAGGAGATATTTTTACATCCAAAAACACTTTAAATAGCCATCTGAAATATCTCCCATTTCTCAACAAATCCCTCTATACAATTAACTGTCTTGGAACCTTCTACACACATCCGCCGCTCCACCTCCTATGTCCACCGCCCCTTCCGCCGTCCTCGAAACGCCGACGCTCGACTCCGAGTTCCCCACCCTATTGCATCGAATAACATCGGAGGGCGGCTATGCCTTCGCCTCGATGTTCACTCAGGCGGCCTCCGGTGACGCTAGGGCGGCGGAGGCCGCCAAGGAGATGGCGTGGGAGCAGCTGCATTCTGGCCCGTGGCACGCTGTTGTACCCATCTGGAGAGATGCCTATTCGATGGCGTGCCTCCAAGTGGCGAAACATCATTACTCCGCGGGTGAATTGAAGCCTGCGATTAGAGCGCTTGATATGGGGCTCATCATGGGTGGATTGACATTGAGAGGCGATTTGAATTCGTGCATTGGAAAATTAAGCGCTGCCTTGAGAGGGATTGAGGTCAACGATGATCGTGAAGGGCGTCAAAATGGCCAGTGGTCTAAGGACTTCGACTTGGAGAAGGTGAGGTTCGTCCCCTATCTGTTAATTCGTTGTTTCCTTTTTTCCTCAGGATTGGACTGAAGATTATAGAAAAAGTAAAGTTTCGGCCACAGATGAGAACATCATTTTCGCTGGTAAAGAATTTGCATATACTAGGTTGTTCCAGTCTCGTGTTAAGAGTTCGTTCCCGCATGTTATACATATACGCATACATATATGTTTTATCCATTCATTTACGTGAATTATACCTCCAGGCAATTGCTGCCCAGTATTCAATTCGTAAAAAGCATGATCTGAGGGTGGTCAACGAGTCATAGTCAGTCACACGTGATGTAATGGCTTCGAAAAATAGATTTACATTTGATGGATCAGGCATGTTTTGATGAAAAATCGATGATTTGCCATTTCATATGACATATCTTCAAATTTTCGGGATTTGGGGATGGGAGGGAAAAAATCTGAGTGTTTTAGATTCAAAATAGTCAAAGTGGACTTCCGATTGTTGACCTCTTCTAGATTGTGAATTTCAATATGCAGGTTCTTAGAGTATTACCCGTCAAGTCACTTTCTTGTAAGGCTGTGGAGGAAAAATCGGGCCTTTCCTTGGAAGGATTCTTACAGGAACATCTTGTTCCTGGTTCTCCGGTGATACTCTGTGACTCCATGACCCATTGGCCGGCCATGAATAGGTGGAATGACATGAATTACCTTAAACAGGTTGCAGGTTTTCGTACAGTTCCAGTGGAGGTACCTTCAAAACTTTGCTTTGTTGTTTCTCGTGAGGATTTCATTTTCCCTCTTGTGCACGTGAGAGCATTCTGATTTGATTTTACTTGAGTCCCATATTATTGTCAACTCTTTCAACAATGGGTAATTGTGATGATATTGCATTCTTTATGGATGGAATGGGTGGGACAAAGTAACTTGGATTCGCTATAAGACCAGTACATTATCACCTTTTGTTTTCTTGTTCAGTGACAATTTTCGTCTTTTTGTCGGATCCTACAGGTAGGAAAAAACTATCTAAGCCAGGAGTGGAAACAAGAATTAATCACATTTTCCGAGTTTCTTGAAAGGATTCAATTCAGTGACTGCTCTTCTGCATATGTGACATATTTAGCTCAACACCAGTTGTTTGATCAGGTGTGTGTACCATTTTTATGGTAAAAACTTTATGTGATGCCGTAAAATCAATGTTAGATCATCATGAATATTTTTCATGACCGATTCCATTCTACCGGCAGATACAAGAACTGAAGCATGATATTGTTATACCTGACTATTGTTTTGCCGGCGGTGGGGAGATAAGGTCACTTAATGCTTGGTTTGGTCCTCCTGGGACAGTGACTCCATTGCATCAGGATCCACACCATAATATACTTGCTCAGGTATGGAAGGTGTACTCCTTAATGCTGCTTTGGTATTGCTGAGTCTGTAACTTTCACCAAAGCAGAGCTATACTTGTTTCCTGTTCTGGATTGCTGAGCTGTATTTTTGCCAAGGATGAAGGCTGGTGGTGATGTAAGGTGGACACGATCTTGCCTTCTCTCCATCTAGGCTGTGTTTGTTTTTGTTATGTGAGAGGGTTGTCGGTTGATTTATTGAAAAACACTGAGAACATGTAAACTTTGTTCATTTTGTGTTGAAAAGTGATTTGTGATTCATGATAGTCACTGCTCTAGGCTATTGTTAGTAATACTCAAGCTATCCAGTGTTCATGTTAACATATGGATATATATTTCACATTTCTCTTTCTAATGACAGATATCATGTGTTATCCGCAGGTTGTCGGGAAAAAGTACGTGCGACTATACCCTGCTTCAGTTTCTGAAGAGCTTTATCCTCACTCGGAATCCATGCTTAGCAATTCCAGTCAGGTAGCCTGCTTGATCCTACCCTGCTCTCACATCTAGTTTTCCCCATTGCTCTGTGATTTTTTCATCAATTTCGCCGAATTTTGTAATATTACATGCTTGCACAGTGTTTTCATTTCCTTTCATTTAGAGTGTGTGTTGTTTGTTCCCTCGTGAAGTGAATTTCTTGTCTGTAGGTTGATCTAGATGACATTGACGAGCAAGAGTTTCCGAAGGCGTTGGATCTTGAATTTATTGATTGCATACTAGAGGAAGGTGAAATGCTATACATTCCCCCAAAATGGTGGCACTATGTGCGGTCTCTAACAACTAGTTTTTCTGTTAGCTTTTGGTGGAGCGACATGGTAGATGCCTGATTGGGTACCTCCATATTTTCCTCTTCGCTCTTTACCCATTCATTGTCGTTCGGTCGGTACTTATGCTAAAGTATGTTCTTCCGCATCTATTCTGCGGTTTTGTTTCATGATTGAGAGAACTAGTGTAGTTTTCTGGGGCTCAAGTATTGGACTTTAATCCAATTGATTCCTCTGTATGTAACATGCATTTTGCTGCTTCAGGTCTGGTTTCAAATGACTAGTTATCTGCTTCTATTTCAAAATTCAAACGTTTGACCATATACACTATTGCTAGTTATCAGATTCAATTTTCTCGTTGATGTATAAATAACCGATTAGTTTTGTGCACACGGCTAAATTCATGGCTACCGAGTAAAACCATTCAATGGCACAAGATCAAATGTTCAAAAGAACGAAACAATGAAGAAAAATGCTTCACTCAGTTGTGTCTTGATATTAACAAAAACTACAGCTTTTACACTTTTGCTAATCCAGCAAATAGATCCGTTTTACTTGCCACAATAAGAATTCTCAGAAATCACAAAAGTTAAGGCAAAATATGGCGACATGATTATGTTTTACTAAAGTATCACCTTAGAAGCCTAGGAAAAAGAATACAGCATAAAATTATATTCATTGTTTACAGTAAGGAAACATCCACGAAATGGCAAACCAGCAATTCATTCGGCTGAGCACAAGAATGCGTACGCTTGAGCCAGAAAACTCTTCCCTGGGCAAGCGAAAATATAGAGCATAACCATGTCTACAAGGTGATGCATGGGTTTGAAGCTTAAGAAGCGAAGTACTCCATCAATTCAGCAAAGTTGGTGCTAGATGCCGCATCATCATCAAAAGAAAAGTCAAAGTCCATTGTATCTAGTGAACTGGTGCCATCAAAGGGAAGACCGAATGGGCTATATCTTGCGTCGTCAGAAGGCAAGTTATTGAGACCAGAAGTAAACTGTGGGTCAACAGGCCTATCTGGCTCATGTGGTACTGCATCTTTAGACAAACTTGGGAATGAAATTTCTTTACCATTTCTGGATGGCAGCACTGATAAAGGGAAGCTCATATCCACCGGACCGTATTGCACCTTAGTGAAAGCTGACTCAGGCAGACGTCCCTTATGACTTGATCCGACATCAGTTGGTGGGTTATGCAAGAAACTCTGATGCAATGTTGAATCTTGAGGTCTAGATTGCCATAAAGGATTTTGGGGTCCATGATGCAACCCTGGACCTTGAAATTGTTGGATCAAGGCAGAATTAAGACCTTTTTCTGGCAAAATAGTAACTTCTTGCCTGCTATGGGATCTAGAATCTTTGGTCAGTTGAATGTTATGAGACCCATGACGTACTAGGTCAGCACTCGGAGCTGCTGTAAAAAGCATGGGTTCATTAACTGAGGACACGCTTGTGGGAATATCATTTGAAGAAGGAAGCGAGCAGAAAAAGTCGGCATCAGATTCCACTAAGCATGACTGGCCCTGAGCATTTTTCTCCTGACGCCTTGTGGCTGCTATTCCATCATTTGCTATCTGGCCTTCATTCATCAGGTATTTAGAAATCTGTACGCCATGGTGGTTTACGCTCATTACCACATCTTCCTGATCCTCAGCCAAATGTTTGCTGAGAGATGGTGTTGCCAGTTGATTAGCACGACTTCTTAATTTAGGCCGTTGTCTTTTCTGTGGGCGTTCCGCTAAATTTCCTTTCGCTTTGACTGGATCAGGTGTCACACGAACTGGAGAAGGTTCAATATCTGCAGATTCATTTTTCCCAACATCTTTAGATGATATGGATCCCAGCTCATCATCTACACGATCAACATCATAATCACTATCACTGTCCACCAAATGTCTCTTCTTATTTCTTCGAGTTTTGGAAGGTGTGTCGCTAACGCTAGACAAACCATTATCACTGCTAGGTTGCCGAATTAAGGACTCCTCCCTGCTCAAAACTCCTAACCATATTAAGCTCTCTTTAGCAGTCATCTTATCCTGTAAACACTTTGACCGCCTAATCAGAGTCCTAATCCTTGCAATATCAGGCGACATATGCTTTATAACAGCCGTTAGAACCCCAACTTTCCACATCTTTTTCAAATCATGAGGCTTCTTATACAGTGGTGCCTGACCCTTCGGTAATCCCAATCTCATCCACCATTCCTCATTCCCTGCTGGCCACCAAGGAGGTGGGATGCCCTTCTCGAGTGGATACTTCCGCTGAGGTGGATCACAATGCTGCATCAAGGACGATAAAAGTGATCCTAATGTCGCATCTTGAAGATCTTGAAGAACCATCTGTGGATTCCCATTTTGATATCCACCTTCGTTCCGTCTGAAAAGGCACTCAGCCTCGTACTTACAGATGGCTGCAGGGCCATTTTTATCGAACTTCACCTTTTCCTTCCACCAAGCTCGTATATTATCTGATGCACCGCTGACCGGCTTACCCTGCTCAGGAATAATTCCATACACGAATCCACGAACCTTGCAGACTTCCATGAGCTTCAACATGTACTTCAAAATGCCATCTTGGGCTCGTGCCATCTTCTTCCTGCGTGCCTGATCCGTTGAGGACTTCTCCTTCTGCTTCTCTGAAGCTTGCTGTTTTGAAAGCTTCTGCCTTTCATGGATCCTATTGAGCTTGATGCGATCCTTCCACATCCGTTTCTCCAATTCTTCTTCCTCAATCTCCTCATCGCTAACATCTTTCTCTTCCATGTCATCAGCATCTCTCACATCATCGATGTCAATATCCAAACTATCGCATACACGGGTTCCAATCAGATTCATCAATGAAAATCAAGAGCAAATAATGAAATCTTCCCCCATATATAACTCACTTGAAAACACCTTCTTCAACAAATGCACGAACAATGTAAAGTCCATATCACGCTCAATTCCAAGCAAAATTACATACAATTATTTCATCACAAAATTTCCGAGAGAAACGTAGTTTGAATAAAGAATCCACAAATCAGTAAAAAAAAAAATCAATGTTCTATTCAGCCAAAGCAATCAACAACACAATCATCTCTATCTCAATGATATGATCAACCCGTTAATCGACTCCGGAATTGAGACAAGCGAAAATGATATGAAATTTTATAAGCTCATCAAAACCAAACCAGAAATTTCACTTCCAAACAAATAAACAAGTTTCAAATTCCTCCCATGGCGAACACAAATTAACAAAACCCTCCATCATCCAACAACATTTCCAACAAGAAAAGATTTTTTTTATTAAAAAAAAAGAAAAGAAAAAGAAAATCGATAGAAAACAATAATAATAACTAAAAAAAACTCATACAAATCAAACCTGATATCAACTTCCATATCTTCCATCACAGCCATTAAAAAAAATTATTGATCACCGCCGGGAAAACACATACCCTTGTGAATTTGGGTAATTCAATAAATTAAAAATCAGATCACGATGAAAACGAAGCAAATGGAATTCAAAAATTGAAAAAGGAATTTCCGCCAGCAAGGTGAAACACTCTAGGGAGAAGAGCATGTACGGCGGCAGGAGACAGGTAATTGCAATTTTAGTGCAAAAATTTGAGCACCTTTAATAATAAATATAAATAAAATAAGGTAAAAAAACAAAGGAAAAAAGTTAGCCTTATCTGGAGGCGATTTGATGAGTTTGAGTTTGACTCTACCAATTTTGGCCTTTCCGAATTCAGAAATTTAATATTTATTTCTCTTCAAATTTGCCCCATATTAACAGATTTTGACCAAAATGTGCCACACAAAATCTCCTTTATACGGGTCTCACGATCTATTTTTGCTAGATATCTGACCTACAAAATGTATTGCTTTCACTTTTTATGATAGATATGAGTCAAAATATAAATTAGTGAGAGATGTGAGACTGTCTTACACAAGATTATTCATAATTATGAAAATATATTGTTTAGTAAATCAAACTATTAAGGTAGGAATCACTATTCAATTTTTCCTTTAAAAAATTTCAAAATTTCATGAAAGAAAAGTCAATAAGTACTTTCAAAAAACTCTCACAATTACCACTTAAGGGTCAGTTTGGATACATAAGCATTTTACTTTAAAAATTATTTTTTTAAGTTATTTTTAAAGTACTTTTTTAAATAAAAGTTGTAATAATTTTGTGTTTGGATAAATAGATTGAAAATATTTTTTTAAAGCCGAGTTTAAAAAAAACATTTGAAAAACTATAAATATAAGTTTTTTTTTTAAAAAAACACTTATTTTGACTTAATCAAACACTTTTAAAAGCATTTCAACTCTATCCAACACATTTGAAACGATAAAAATACGTGAAATTAATTTTTGAAAGATTTTACTATATATTTAATATGAATGTACATATCATGTTTTACATTAAAAATTTTAAATCAAGTTTATTTTGTGTAAAACTCTGGTAGATATTAAGCATTTTTTTTCCACATTAGGAGAGATTTCTATCTGCCAAAACCCACATAAATGAAAATCTAACTTAAGACCATTTGGTGGCTCAGAAAAAAAAAACAAAAAAAAAAAACTTAAGACCATTTGTATCTTGAAATCTTATGCTTACCATTAGACCAAGCACGCTGGGTAAATTGGTGTACATGGTCTGCAAAATACTATGATTGGAATGGTTTTCTTCCTAAGTACGTATTTATTAAATACCAGTAAATGGAGTGAGAATTATTTTGTATAAAAACAATTAAAATATCACAGTGATATCTTAAAATTATTTTACTCTATTTACAATAAAAAGGCAGAAAAATAAGAGTACTTCAAATGTTTTGAAATAGAGGTTCTTAGAAACGTAAGGCTACATAAAATAATGGGAAAATGATTTTTTTTAGCCATTAACTTATCCATTTTTCGGTTTTGATCCATTAACTTTTCAAAATTTGGTTCTAATACACTAACTTTTAATTTTCAGTTATTTTGGTCCAATTGATGCGTGGTAGTTTGACATGTCAACATTTTTTGGTGCCACATCATCATTTTTCGATGTCACGTCGAAATTTTCTGGTCAAGGCCGGTCCTGAGAAAAACAAAGCCCAGGGCAATAAAAAAATATGAGCTTTATCTCATTAACTTGAAAACTCAAATATATATATATATATATATATATAAATATATATATATAATAATAATTTAATATCATAATCAAAGTAAACATTAATATATAATTATAAAGCTAGTTAATAAAAATAATGTTTTACATCATTTCTTACTATAAATTATTTTTTAAAAAATATATATAAAATGCACCCTACTTGTAATTTTTATAAAAGCAAAGTCATTAATTATACTGTCACATGAAATATCCTCAAATAATCATCAAATCATTTAATATTTCTTGACTCATTGTGGTACTCAATAAAATTTTAATAATTTAATCTTGAAAAAGATTCTTTTTAGGCCACAATTTTATTATAAATTCTCTCAGTTTAATTTAAAATTAGACATAATTGAAAATGCATAAATAGAATAAGATCAGATAAAATAATTACTTGCATGTGAGAGGTGCACGCTAAGAAAAATTGGTGATGAAAATTAAATTTGACAAACATAGCATGGATTGAATTAAAGAGACAGGTGACTAAATTATGTTTGTTTGGGCGATCGCCCAACTCGCCCTCCATAAAGGCCGCCCCTGTTTCTAGTGTCATATCAACATTTGGATTAAAATAATTGAAATTAAAAGTCAATATATCAAAACTAAAGTTTGAAAAATTAATGGATTAAAACAAAAAAATATACAATTTAATAGGCAAAAAAATTATTTTTCCTAAAATAATAAATTTAATAATCCATTTGAAATATTTTTAAAAATTTGTAAATGATACTGGCCTGAAAGTTATCTTTTATAAAATCATCACTTTTTGAAATATTCTTACATCTTTACCCTTTAATAATAGTTACACACATTAAAAAAACTGTATGGTCAAATTAATGTATTGCCGAAATTATCCTTACTCAAAAATCATAATTACATGCAAATACAAGAGGAAAAAAAGAAAACTTGTAATAAATTATTACACGCTAATCGCAATGTATATATGTATATATAATAATAATAATAATAATAATAATAATAATAATAATAATAATAATAATACTGCGCGCCATGAAAAGCTTTATAAAAAAATAATAATAAAAATAAATTACAGCATGCAATCTGATCTTGCAGACAACCTCTTAAAGAAATTAGTCGAAAATGGCGGAACCTTACTCCTCAGCTTAGGATGTCTCAACATATAGAAACCCGCCACCAACGCCGCTATCTGCAATGGCGTAACGTAAAGCGCAACGGCGGCAACCAAGCAAAAGGCCACGAACAATGCTGATGCTCTAGGATCCCTCCAGTTCAGCAGCGCCTCGAATCTCTCCCCCTGCATGGCCAAGTCCCCCATCACCGTCTGAATCCGCCCGCCGATGCTCCGCAGCCGGTCGTATCTACTACGCACGACGTCGGATGATCTGGACGTGGGGAACGTGTCGAATTCTTCGTCTAGCTCGTCGTGGCCCACCGCGTCCGCGTGGGAGAGGCGTATGTCCATGTGGGGAGGATGCCTCGGCTTCCGCCTGTATCGCCATATGCCGATGAAGAAGAGGTAGAGGAACAAAGTTGGGAAGACCAGTTCAGGGAAGAAGATTAGTATCACAAGGAGTATGTGTATTAGAATGGTGGTTAATGGATTTTTCCAATGGCTTATCTGATCAAACCATTTCACAATAGAAACCAATCCTCCCATCACATTCATTATCCTCATGAAGTTTGCTTTCGCCTTTCGCACGCTCCATATATGCGATCCCACGTCTAGCATGTACTCGATCACCTCCTTTTTCAACGGCGGTTCGGCTCTTCCCAGCCTGGCGGAGACTATTTGGATCGCCTGGAACCGTAATATGTCCAGCTGGAAGACTGATAATGGATGGATGTAGTGCATTTTTGGGAGTAATGGCTGAGTGTACTTGTTTAGCATATTGAGATATGATGTGCAGGAGAATCTCACAGCCAACTGAACTTCCCCCATCTTTTTAACGCCGCCCGGTTTCAGCACGAGTAGAGGGTATGAATGGGTGTAAACACGTTCTGTTTCCAGGGTCGATAGCCTTATCCTAACTTTTCCTATGCTGGCATCTCTTCCTCCTTGTAAGAGACCGTTGTCGAATACCCCGATCGTGATCACAGTACAAGGATCGAATACCTCCCATGTGTACTGCTCATTCCATTTAGGCGAAACGCTGTCGATGATTGTCCTTGTTCGTACCCATTTAGGACCGTATTTAGCCACACAGTAAGCATCCGTGGTTCCTCTTTCGTCGTTAGATTTCATCAGTGACAGACCTGTGGCGCTTATGATTCCTAGCTCGAGAAGGCCAATACTCGATTTCCAGAGGATTTTCGAACTTGGTCTGTAATCGCTGCTGTAATAAGTGGACTCATCCAACACATGGTACCCACCATCCAAGCTAAGCCTCAAGTGAATCTTGCTAGCAAACTTAGTATCCTTCTTCTCTCCCTCAATAGTTATATGCTTCTCAAGATTATGCCACTTAGCTGATACTGGCTTGTTGTCGGGTCGTTTAGGGATGGCGTTCAGCAGAATCATGCACTTGCCCAAGATTTCGTCTTTGTTGGGCGCTACTCGATCCTCCACGGTCAAGATGAGTGGCTCCTCAAATGGCTCCGCAGCTACTAAAACTAAATCCTCATTCCAAGATGGATTCACACTCCTCAATGGAGATATTCTAGTTTTAAGAGCCTGGTTTCCAAGATTAACCTTCACAAAAACTTCAGGAGGCCTACTCCTGTCACTTGGCCGCAAATCTTGGCATTGGATCACATTAACTCTGAGATACCAAAGTCTTGGAGAAAGGTACACTTTACCCCGAATCTTTGAAACTCCGTCACTGCCCACTGCTGCTGCATCGGAATGCCATGCATCAGGAAACACCTCGTCCGCCTGAGTACCTTTCCAAAGAGCTAGCATTATTTCCCCCTTTCTGAGCTTTTCACCTCTCTTTTCTTCGAGCTTGTACCATTGTGGTGCCAAGGGACTATCAGGCGGAACACGTCGTGGGATGTCAGCAAGATCAAAGGTGACTCTACCGATAAAATCATCCACCACAAAATCCTTATCCTTCACAACCACTTCAACAGATGAAGCTTGGAGCTGGTCCTGGGAGAAGGCAAAAACAAGATTCCACTGCGGATTAGTCTTTTTTTTAAAATGCTTTGTGATTCCCTTGTAGTTACCAAGCTTTACTTCTACATATGGATCGCAAGAACCGTTAACATCCTTTGCAGGTAATTCTTTAGCTTTTACAACCCGAACGTAGAGATATTCCATCTGCTCAACGAGGTCATATGCACAGATAACCTTATCACCACCAGTGATCACCCCTGAGCCAGCTATTTTGGGAGCTGTCTGCTTCAGAGCGAACTCTTCGGGTACCGGACCCCTCATCATCTTCTTGGATTATCTTTGAATATTATCAGTCTACTGGTCTCAAAAACTTCGGAGCTGCCAGTTCTTGGTATCACTTCTCTAACGCGAACCGATGACTTGGGCTTCTTCACTCATCTGCATAAGTTCGGTTACAAGATTCAGCCTCTCCATGGATTGATTAAAAAGAAAGAATGGAGATTTGAACAGGATCACATAATCCAACTGGTAAAATACAACTAATATCTGTGAATCGTCTTAGGACGCTGAAAAATGGATTCTTTAACCGAAGAATTTCAAGATAAAGAACGAGGAAACTCGGCTGACCGAAACATTTCTGATTAATAACAGGAAGCTAAGAAAGAGCTTTAGAATTTTTTTCAGAGTTTTCAACCAAGAACACACAGCACCTTCACATAACTAGTCCACCAGAAGAAAATCCAGCAAAAAGAAGAAACGTTAATGTAACCAGAACAAAAAAATAACACCATTTGTACCTCAAAGTCCCATTCATGGCAGAGAAATAGAGAACAGAAATCATAAAAATGGACAGAAACAACAATATGGTAAATACTGCAAGAAACAATCAAGAAAGAACAAATTCCCCAAGCTCCACGGTGACATTAAATGAACACTTCTCGAATCATAAAGTGGCATAAATCCATCAAATGATTACTTCAGCATTTAAATCTGGCACAAAAACTCTTAAATCTTGATCTACTGTTCCATCCATGCAAGCAAGGAGCTGAAATAAAGACAAGAAAATAACAACGGTGTTCTTACTTTTTGTCTGAAAACATGGAAGTGTGATGCCCATCAAAGGGAGTGCGTGAAATGTGTGTTTTGTATTTTTGTTTTTTGCGTGGCAGGTGGGGGTGGGGAGCATTCAAATTAATGGAGAGGAACGGTGAGTTGCTGCAACTAAACTGGAAAAGCCAGTAAAACTTTTTTGTGTAAAAAAAGTTCGAGGCACTGAAATGATATGTACACAGATTCTTGCAATATGCAGTGATCCAAAAAGAATTAAGCCTACTGATTCTACTTTTTTCTGTACGTAGATTTTGTTTGTTTCAAGGCAAAATTATCTCTATCTGCTATCACCATGGTTGATTGATTCAATTTGACTGTTTCTCAACTTTTTTAAAAAAATTGTTTTTATGAATTATTTGGTGTAAAATTTCATTTTCTTGAAAATGGTTTCTGAATTCTAGTGGTATTTCAAGAGCCATTGCGTGCATTTCCAATATGTTGGGGAAATACTCATTTTTGTTCATGTTCTTTGGATCATTTCTTGATTCCCTGAAACACCCTATACAATATCGATCTAAATGTTTTATTTTGCGTATGAAATCGAAATGTTTCAAAAGCTCGACTCGAACGCGATGCGTTCATGCATATAACAGCGAGATCAACACTGTCATTTATTCTTCCAATCTGCACTTTCTTATAGGAAGACACGACAGATTAGTACGTAGAAAAAAGTGTAACGAAAACATCGGCTAATACTATCATTGCAGCTGGAATTTTTCAATTGGTCCATGCTTTGTATGCAAGAGGGAGGAGCTATCATGGGTCCAAAACCAACTACTCAAATCGATCAATAGAGTGTATGTTGTATTGAATCCTCAATAATTGCTCACCCAAGAAATGTTGATCCCATCTCTAATTTCTGAATGTCACTTTCCATTGACAGTTCATAGGATTAATGAGAAAGAAATGGTGTTAGGTGTGGTTGGCCATTAAAATAGAAATTCATGATAGTGAGATTGAAATTAAAATTTGAGTTATGGTATTGGGCGAAGTCACGTTTTAGGGAATATATAGTAAAATTTTCAAGTAATATGATGATATTTTGGGCTAACCTACACTCCAATTCACTAGAATAAGGTGCCAGATAAACCACACTGACTCAAGAGCCCGACAAGACGGCTCGATTCCTAGCTGCCGAGCTAGGATTCATGAGCTGAAGCTCAGTGATCAAATTTGTGACAATGAGCTTATAAATGTGTTGCATAAAAAGAACTTCTATAAACCCAACCGGAGATCAAGTGTCAGCTCGTGACACGATCTCACATACATGTGACCATCGTTTTCTTGAGTTCCTCTCAGTTTCAGAGGGTGCAGTGATTGTCTCTCATGAAATAAAGGCACTTCCTTACCTTCTCCCTTCTTTGACATAGTCATATGATTATCCAAAGATAAAAGAGTGAAAGTACCAAAATCTTAAAACGCAAAAACAAGGAAATCCCTATAAATCGTATAAATTTCATCAAGAAATAAGCTAAACATAGTGAAAATGGAAGGCAGGGGAAAAGAAAGGAGAAATGGAATGCTTATAAATTTTATGTAAAGATACCAACTTAAACTGCAAAATATAACTCGTGTGTAAAGGTGGTTGGAACACGAGTGTTAGATAGTTTTAACAGTAAGTATTGTAGGGAAGTATATGCCATGATATACTCTCCGAGAGAAATTCTTCTAATAGCGTGTTTGAGTACGTCTTGCAAACACGTATAGTTGAACCTGAAGAGAAGATGCTAAAACTTTCTCACTTGGACAGTAGCCCCTTGCCTCTTCCCAGATTCAAGCATTGCCTCCAAAACAGCAACGTCTCGGGCACCTTCGAGAAAAGAAAGGCGATGCTCAACTTGATAACTTTGATCCTTCTGTTAACAAGGACAAAAGAAGACAACACCAATGAGGCAATCGAGCCATAAAAGAGCTTTGACTATTCAATTCAAGATTATTATGGGATCTATACCTTCAGGGTTGCAAGTGAAGTATCTGCCAAAAATGTTTTAAGCTCATCAGTCACACCACTGAACGGGTAAAACAAGTTTTTGTTTCCGCCATCTCCCGTAAATAGCGTAACCTATGATAATAATATAACCCAGAAAAAACTAAAGTTCTTAGACCCTAGAAATGATAAGAGGAGATTACAGAAATAATAATTATTTACCGCGTAGCCATGCTTCCCATCTATGTCTCCGCGCTCAATTTGTATAGTTCCCTTCAAGCCCACAACTCGCCAGAGCACCTAAGTACAAGTGAACAATGCAAATGTTGAAAGTGCTACAGGAGACTTACGGCCTCAAATGAACAGTTTCACGTATACAAATGGAGACATGATAAATTTAGACATTCTGACCATGTAATTCATACCTTAGGAGATTTAGATGACACCACCATCACAAATACACCAGAACTCCCATTCTCCAGCTGACTAAAGGGGATATGCAAATAAGAAGAATGCATATATAATATTTCAAATGCCCAATAATATAAAATTTCTAATAAATAGTTTATTATCACAGTCTTACATTGTTGAGGAGATATGATCTGGGGGAGGCAAAGTCCCATCAACATGAGACGTAAGAGCTGACACTGAAGTTATCTCGCACCCCACAAGCTTCTCGTATACAAGACAAAGATCATCGAAACCAGATAGATGGCAGTACAAATATTGTTAATAATAGATCAACGATATAATTGCAACTTGAACGTGATATTCAGAAATATACTTCGTTTTTCGAACTAGAGCAAGTTGTGATCCAATAGTTATACTCTGGTAAGATTGATTATTCAATAAATCTGAAAAAATGTTAGGATTGAGCTGCACCGCTGCAGTAGATCCAAGCAACAGAATTTATATTTTCCAATTAATCGACACCCCAGCACTGTTTACATTTCAGTTGTGCTGTTTTTTCCCCAACAGTTGAGGAATCACAGAAATATAATTCAGGTTCATGTAAAGGTTTAACTGACCATTCTTAATCCAGCAATGAAATGAACACCCATATCTAGAATGAAACCCCCCTGCAGAACACGAAATTCAGATAAGTAAATATACAGATTTAGCTGATAGATTACAGAACAAAGAAATATGACTTGACAGAATATGCAAAAACTTGTCCACAACCGCTAAGAAATAGAATTGGAATTTGATACCTAAAAGAAATATGTAGGAAAATAATTCCTTCCGTTTACACATATCAGCACAGACAAGGCACCGAAATAGCTTATTCATGTTAAAAAAAGATAAAAATGAATTTGAAATCCATTTGCATTGTTGGCTTGCAATTTGCAAGCAGGTAATACTTATCAACAGTAAGAGGTATCTACCAGATACAAGCTCAAGAAATACATGAAGTTACACTCACGTTAAAACCGCGTCTCCAAGAACTTGAAAAATATGGATTTGAGATATTCATTGAACCTTCAATGATGGTGTGGACGTTTATTATGTCTCCAACTTCAGTAAGAAGTTTTCTGCCCTGTGAAATCCACACCTAGTTTTAAGAAGTAACCACAACAATTATATCAAGTGAGCACATACTACAGGTAGAAGATATACCTCAACAAAGGCAGGTTCAAAACGATAATTTTCAGCAATTGCCCAGATTGGTGCAACATTGAAAGATTTGTAGCAGGAAATTGCTGTTTCAAGCTCACTAACAGCTGAATATACAACAGTAACCAGTACTCCACAATAATTTCTGAAATTCATCATTTATAACCAACATTGCCACAGATACAGAAGTTACCAGAAGCAACCTTGTAAAATGCAGTTCTAGAATTTAAAGATAAAGGAACATCACAAAGAGCAAATTCAGATGAGAAATTTAAAACAAAACCTGAAAGAACAACATACCACCGGAAGATGAAAATAAAGGTTGCACATGCATTCGACATTTTAAGTGCAACAGAATAACTAATATTCTAAATGCACTATGCCTTTTTTTTATGGGAAGATGAGAATTCTGTTAGTTCATAAAGGCATCCTTAAATGATATGGATCGATCAATTAACCCAAAAGTAGTATTGCGTTTAATCTATCCTTGAATCACATCATAAGCAGAACCTCCAAGAGAAATAAGAGTAAACATCCTTGTTGGTACTATTTACGTTTTCAATGCATTTTCATCAAGAATGTATAAGCATCAAAATAACCTCTACACTGAAGTGGGTTCACTGATGATGAAGTTTTCAAAAATATTTCCATTTGCTAAGAAAATTATATTTTTAGCAACTTCACTTGCAAGCCTATTTAAAAATCCAAGATAGAAAATTAGCTTCTAGATCGACTCAATTGTCAATAGGGATTGAATAATCTGAGATGATTTTCAACATTCTGTCCTTTGGCAACATTTGAAATCAATGTTTTTTTTTTTAACCAGAAATTAACGAAATTTTTAGAGGGAAAAATTGCATACATTTTAAGATGTCAAACAAATGGATAAATATTAATCCCAGAAAAAAACACATAAAATGGTTAGGTTCCTAAACCATCAAAGTTTCACATAAAAGAGGAGAGCATCTCACTTACAAGCGGCAGCCGGTTTCTCTTCAGAACCAGAATATGCAAAGCACCCATGATATGCATAAAATATTATATTGTTAGTTTACCATGTGAAAAGTGTATGTAATTTTCAATAGTGAAAATAATTGGTAATTACTAATTAGTCACCTTGCAGGACATGTTTTCCAGCCTTCAGCAACCTCAGAGACATATCCACCTGCATAGAATGATTCCCAAGTGACATATTGTGATAACACACGACCATCAAGATTAAAGTAGCATCTGCTCTCAGATAATGACATGAGCTTCACTGTACCCAGACAAACAAGAGGAACGTGATATTTTTTTTAACATCATGAGATTTTGGCGTAGTAAATGTTTGCATGAAGGACATTTTTTTTTATTTTTAGTTTGGCAACCAAAAGTATTCCTTTGCCTGATTTGAGAGATTCCTATCCAGTTGCTAGATATTTTATTATTGAAAACATGTAACAGTATTTATTCATCAGTCTTTATAGTTAACAACAGGGAGAAAATTGTGCAACTATTCAGTGGCTACATTTACAACTTCACATGCTATTTAATTTAAGAATACAACTATACAAGTGCACCTCCTCATCTATATTTTAGAACAGTGGTTGTTCCTGAACAATTTCACGAATTCAGAAATTCAAAATTCAGGGTCGTGCCTAGACACAATATCATGAGACCATGCAGCCATCCCTAGGCCGCTTCAGGTTAGCTACGACGTACAAATCATGACACGTATTATCCTCCCTGTACAAAGCTAAATAAGGAAACTGGAAGAAATATGCCACTTCAGATGCCAATTATGAGATGGAGAGAGATACCTGAGTTTGCCCAGCAAGGACCACAGCCACGCCAATGATTGAGGCATCATTAATGATCTCACTGAGCCCTGTCTCTCCCCATTTACATTCCACATTTGGGAAAGACTTTTTAGCAATTTCAACAGCACCTTGGGCTGACTCCTGCATACACATGTTCCCAAGTGAATTTATTTGCTCTTCATAACCACAATAACTAAAAAAAGTTTCCATTACTTTTGTGCGCTTAGATTGATGAAAGATAACTAACAGCCAAGCCAGTGCACCCTCACTTCCTAGTTCTTCTATTATCACATAAACTGATAAAAGTAACAAAGTACTGCAGTTTTTGTATTTTTCTCACCAACTATATAATTTGTCTTTCCCCCTTGAAAGTGCAAATTGTCCCCATAAACATCTAAAAATGTTCGATATTTCTCTTAACAATGATTTTTTTTCATTTTTGACATGCAAGATGGTAAATACATTATTTACCATACTATTTTTAATGTTTTCAAGCCTTTCAATTTTAATTAGAAGGCCAATTTCATAGGCACTCACAGTTGTTCATATTAAATTTTCTATTATAGCTCTAGAATCATAAAATTTACTGCTTTTTGGAACTTAAACTGGTTGCTAAAATACTAAATCACTGTTAAAGCAAGTTATCTCAAATCTCAATTAACCCAATGTATAAGTTATTGATGTGATAAGATAAACGAACAAACTAACTGAGGATTAGTGGATTACTCATGCATTTTATGTTAAACAACAGATGAAACAAAAACAGTTGAAGATCGTGTAATCAGCTTTTCAAAGCAAGGAAAGAGAAGAAAAGAAAATGTTAGACAGTTCAAAATGGATAGACCCAATTCAAGTTTTAGCAATTTTTATATGAGGAAGACATTTTTCAACAATAAAATTGTAAGTTTTTCCTCAAACTTCAGTGCACTTTTTCTGGATTCACAAAAACTCGAACTTATCAAGATCATCTATTCCTATGCCATTCAGAATCTGGATATATTATCTTTGTTATTCGAAGGAGTGGCACGCAACATCGAACTAATCCAAGTGAAATTCGAATAGCAATTATTTTATAACAGTTCGGTTTGTCTTTTAAGTCAATTCAGGATCTAGCTAATGATACCGTGGAATTTGTGTATCGATTAAAGACATTCTTGTTTGTGGAGAGTCCTTTGATATATTGTTGTGTTATGATTAATGTTTACTTCCGAGAAGGAAATCACTGGATACCATAAAACACATGGATTCTCCACAAATCAATTGTCAAAGAGAATAAAAACCCGTATCCCACAACTTCAGTCTTCAGACAGGTCGATCCTAGTAAATCCAAGGACGAACATATGAACTGAATTCCCAGAGACCCGGATAAGGATATCGAAGAGAACACATCAACATCGAAAATCAAACAGAAATGAGGATTAAAAAAAAAAAAAAAAAGAGTTGCCTGCCTCACTGCGACTCCAAATGGCTCGGAGTACGAAGAGGTTGGAGATTTCCGCTAATCTGGGAATGTAAGTATTTCTAACAAAGATGCCAGCCCCAATAATCGCGATGTGCGGAGGCTGCTGCGCCATTAGACGGCTGCGTGTATGGAATGGAACAGGAGCGGAGATGCAATTGTCTGCTGAAATCTTTCTTCTGTTGAGTTCTTCTTGAACACTGCCACCAAATTTGCTCTTATATATTATGCGCTCGTTCTGAAAATGAAATTACTTAATTTACAGTACCAATGATGATCACGTTTAATTTTAAACACAATTAAGAATCAAGATTCGTCATTGTTTTACGTTTTTATCGATTATAAAATTATTAGGCGAAGATTTGAAGCACGTGCAGCAGATTAGTTGCCGCATTGGATTATTTGCTTAGAGGATTACATTTCTACACAAAAATACACTAGCTTGTTTCACGGTAATTTGAGTTAAAAAATAGATATATTACAAGGATGATTTTGTAATTTCATAGCGAACGTGTATCCCAATATATACATCATAACATGTTCTTTATATTTATCTTTCGTATGTTTGTGACTTACATTGTTTTATACTTAGGGATGTAAACGAAACGAACGGTTCGCGAGCTATTGGGAGCTTGACTCGGTAGAAAGTTCGTTCAGTAAGCTTATCGAGCCGAGCCCGAGCTTGATTTTGAGCTCGACAATTTTCACGAACCGAGCTTGAGCTTAAGGATGTTCGGCTCGGAGCTCGCAAACATGTTTGTTAATAGGCTCGGCTCGTTTAGGAGGCTCGCTAGTATGGGCTCGAGCTCGGCTCGTTTAGGAGGCTCGCAAGCTCCAGCTTAAGCTTGGCTCGTTTCGAAGGCTCACGAATATGTTCATTTAATTTATGTGACTTTATCTAATTTGAGTTTGAGTGAACAAATAAAAAATATTAATATTAATACAAATGACATGATTAGAACATAATACTTTGTTGAAATAAAGATGAATTTACAATATATAAGATATAGCCACAATTTGTATTTTTTATTTTAACTTTAAAATCATTGTATTAAAATTCTCTTAAAAACACAATAAAAAAATAATGATATTAAAAAAAAATTAGTTAAAAGAAGTTGTGAAATTAACTATATTAAATTTGTTGAGATAAAACTTGTTAACTCAATATATGTACAATATTTTAATAAAGTTATATAATATAATTAAATAAAATATTTCACATACGTGCAGATCGTATCACAAGTAATGCTTATATCTCATTATAAAAAATAATAGTGTGGTGGTTTTTTAAAAAACATTTTAAAATAAATATATATTTTTTAAATCTAAAAATATATATATTATAATAATTAAGTCACTCAATAAAGTTTTATATACTTGTGAAATAATCATTGACAGTGTTGATTTTTTTCAATGGTAAGTGCTCGAAGCTTGGGTTTAAGATTTTTAGTTGGGATCTTCAGATTTTATTTGAAAGATATAAAGAATAACGAAACTTGAATTTTGAGTTTATTAATTATTTGATCGTATGGTGAAATTTTTGGAATGATGAAAACAATTGTGTACTATATAGCATATGATAGTGCACATTGAACTTTAAAAAAAAAAGGTTGACCCCGAATGAGACCCCATTCCACATGAGTTAGAGGCTCATTGTACATATTGAAAGCAGTCGAATGATTGTGGTTGAAATTTGCATCTAGAATTTGACCTATAATAAATTCGTAGATTTCATGATATATCATGACTTGAACAGTTAGTAATGATGTTGTAAATTCATAATGATCGAAAACTTTGATAAATAAAATTGGTGGATTTTTTGAATTGGGCTGCGTTGGAGGTTGAAGTTTTAGATCTAAGCTTATAAATCAAGTTATAGTCAATTTGATCGAAAAATTGTAATCGAAAAAAAAACTCGAGCTCTGTTATATATCTGACGAGCCAGAAAACGAGCTGAAAGCCAGCTCGCTAACAAGCCTGCTTAACGAGCTCACTTAACGATCATAAGCTTTCTTAACGAGCCAGCTAACGAGCCTTACTTAACGAACCCGAAAACGAGCTCACTAACGAGCCTGAAAACGAGCTCACTAACGAGCCTGAAAACGAGCTCTCTAACGAGCCTGAAAACGAGCCGAACTCGATCCAGGCTCGTTTAATATAATAAACGAGCCGTGCCCGAGCCGAGCCCAAGCTTTTATATATACTAAACGAGCCGAGCCCGAGCCTTATGATAAAAGCTTGGATAGAGCTCGAGCCGAGTTCGAGCCCTTATTTCTGTCAAACAAGCCGAGCCCGATACGGCTCGGCTCGGCTCATTTACATCCCTACTTATACCATCTAAAATTTTATTTCTAATCCCACAAAAATAAATAGGGGCTGAACATCCAATGAACCCGATTTTGGTAACTAAAATTTGTTAACTTGGCTTGAAGTTCATTGCAATTTCCCAGATTCAAGCATTGCATCTAACATGTGTAAACTCAGGGCAATTCAAGAAAAAGAAAGCCTAGTTTCAACTTGAAAACTTTTGTCTTTATGCAAACAAAAATCACAAGTTTTTGTGTAAGACATTGTTTGACTCGTGGATGAAACGATAAAAGATTCATTAACACGATGATGATAAATCAATTTACTTGGATAAAATAATGGTGCATGACACTGATCATTTGTAGAACTCGAGCCAAGCATTAGACAGAACAAAGATGACTAATCAATCAATATATAATCTTCCGCACCGAGCTGTGCCTAAAGGTGTGAACGGTAGCAATTCAATCAGTAAGATTCAAACTAATATTAACCCTTGACATGATCATAATCATCATGAACAAATACCAGATCTCAAATCACCTAGAGACTGCCACTGTCTCAAATGTAACAAGGGAACTAGCAAGATAACCAGAAGTTAAAAAATTTATTGGAAACAAAATGAATCCCTTACATGCGTCTAAAAATAAGTGGCAAAAAGCAAGAACACACAAGAAGAGAAGCCAATGTCTCCCCTCAATTTGCACAACAAGAACAAGTTCCACTTCAGCAGTTAATCACATACTCAGTTCAGTTGCACTCAACCACTGCTTCAGCAGCTCGGTGAGGCTTGTTCTTTCGCCTATTCCCAGTTTGACGAAAGCCATTTGATTCATTCGAGTCCGCCGTGCCATTTCCCTCTTTCACTAAGTCGAAAACTTTATCCTTCCCTTGAGCATTTCTTTTACGTTTTTTCCCATCTGATGTCATAGCAGTATTACTTTTCGTTTCTTTGACAGATGTGTCCTCACTATCTTCATCTTCGATTTTTAGACCTTCGTCATCTTCTTCTATCCCATCTCTAGCTGATTTTTGTGGTCTTCCTCTTCTCTTCTGTGCTGGAATCTTTTCTTCCGCGCCACTCACAACATCCTCTTGGTTTGTTACTGATGGCTTCTTTCCCTTTGCCCTTCCCCTACCCATTTTCTTAAACCACGAGATGTCTTGAGTCTTAGAAATTTCTGCCAAGGACATTGTTAAAAAAACCAAAAACTTATTAGAGAAGGACGTGCATGATAATTTCATTCAGAAAACAAGAACAAGAGTTTCGTATACATTCTCTGTGGATAAAGTCAAAACCTTGATATGGCAGCAGGGATCATTAAGCAATGAAAAGATTTGTATTCGCAGAAGAAAATGGAGATGGAAAATTGCCAGAACATTGAAGTAAAATACTGCAGAAATTAGTAATTCGTAAACAAAATTACAAGAGAACGCAATGTATACCATTAGACCTACCACAACCTTCACAGATGATACACTTGTTCATTTAGAAAATGTTATCCAGAAAGCAGAAAATCAAGCATATCATCACAAACTTTATACTACAAAATCATAAAAATTTATGGAAGATCGAAAAACAACAGTTAATCCAAGGGGAACGACTCCCAGACTAAAAGGTAGTGTTTGGGAGAAATTCTACGAATCTTTGGTAATCCACATGAAAATAGAGAACCTCATTAGCAGTGTCACATAAGTGAGGACCAAATATTCGATTCTAAGACAAACATATCACAGTGTAAAGTATTTTGATTGAGGGTGACCAGAGACTATAAAGCGGGATGAAACTAGTAGTTTTACAGAAAATCACGCACGAAATTTCAGCAACGAGATTCTGAAAGGAATAAATGGAAAAGGAAATGCATTTTTCAGTTGAAGGAATACATGCAAAGCACAAAGAAACAATTTTTACATGGTCACAGCGATGCGAGATTAACCAATGATAACAACAATAAGAAAACAACAGGTCCATGGACGAAAGAAAGTACCTAATAAAGCCACAACATCAAGATTTTAAATCTTCTTATTAAGGATTCAAAATCCTCTAACCCACAATTTAATTGAAATAAATATATATATGCCATTCGTTTGAATCTTTCATACCACATGCGAGAAACAGATTCCTCCCGAAATCACCAGAGCCCAGATGAATTCGTGGTCTCAGTCTTCTACAAGAAGCTCGAAAGAGTTCAAGAATTGATTTTTATAAGAGAAAACCGAGATCAAGATTGGCCATTTTTTCCAGAACAAGAAACGCAAAGATTACCGAAACATGGACACAATAAGGAGGAAGCAAACATGTACACAGATGCCCACAAGAAAAGACAGTGATATAGAGAAGCGGAACGTGAAGAGATGTGAGTTTTGATTGGTTGTGTTTTTTCTTCTGTAAAGTGCGCAGCGTCAAGTATGTATTTTCTGTGTATAAAGTATGGGTAAATCCTGATTCCTGGAACATAAATAACTCACTCCAGATTTCTTTTCTGTCATCCAATGCAAATTGAGAATACACGAGTCAATTTGGATCATATTATAAATAATATTTTTATATGAGTAAACCCAAGATATTTTAAAACTCGAGTCAAGAAAATATTGAGTTTTGCTGTTTGGTAAATATTCATTTCAAATATATATTATTTAGTGAACAAATAATGTATTTTAGACTTTTAGTTCTGTTTTTAGAAAAGGAATAAATTGATTGTAATGAATAATGATGAGATGATGTAAACTTGTATTCGGTGATTGATATAATTAATAAATAAATGGGATATTTGAAATAGTATATATTTATATATAAAAAATAATTGTGTAGACTTGGAACAAATTTATTTATTTATTTATTTTAGAAGAAATCAAGATAATTATTATATTGGGATGTATTTATGAAAATAAAACTTTTGTTTTTGAGACAATTAAAGTTTTTTGAGAAAATATATTAATGTTAAACTTTATAAGTTACGATATTAAGGAAATTTTATGTCAAGTCGTAAACACTTTTGGTGTTTTTGTATATGTCTTATATGAAAACGAAAAAATATTAATTATCGATGAGTCTCACATGTTTGTTTTCAATTTATGTAAAATGCATCGAAAATTTCTATTCCGGTGTATGGTATAGAATCATAGAATTAGAATGCAATTGCAAGTGTTATGGTAGGTGACTTGTTGTGTGAGGAAAAAATGTTGTTGCCAGAGTAACTTTCGTGTTAATGCACCCAACTACTACCACAGTTGCTGAAATTAGAGTTTGACCAGTTAGGTATAATTATAATTATTATATTATTAGTATTCAAAAACAAGTTCCCAATCATTTCAAATTCAAATTTTGACAAAAACATAATCAATGTACTTTCCGCTATGTGTCCCAAGAATTCCACAACAAAAACACGCTATTTTGCATGCTTAGCCTCAGTAAAGTAGGGAAATGATTATACAGATATTTATTGTATGATATGCATCATTATATGAACATTTTTTGAAAATGCATATGTATTGATAGACATTTTTAAATAATTCTTAAATATGTTAAGATTATGGTGTTGAACCTATTTGTAAGGCCCGAGAATAATCAGATATTAATTTACGAAATTTTAGATTTTAAATCCCGAGTTGAAAATAATTAATTTGAGAATTTACGGATATTGAGAATTAAATTTCGGAACTCTTAAATTAAAAGATTAAAATATTAAATTGATGAGTTACGGGATTTTAGACTTAAATTCCAAGATTATGAAATGAAGAGACTGAATTGATATTCGCAAATTTGTTCAGGTAAGACCCGAGATTATTTAATTTTAATATGAGAATATTAAATTTGATAATTTTTGGAGTTTAGATTTAAATTCCAATAGTCTTAAATTAATAAGGATTGAAATTGAATTAAAAAGATGGGCCGAGGACTAAATTGCAAATAGACAAGGACTAATTTGCAATTATGGCAAAGTTCAGGGACTAAAACACAAATATGCTGATATATATCAAATTTTACATATATTTCCTAGCAAATCACGTGAACCAGCAACAAGAAATGGAGGAAAACCAGAAAACCTCATGTACACCATTTTCACCTCTTTTATACTTCGATTAAATTCAATCCGTCCGGTAGAATTCAAATTCGAGCATATATTTGCGATCACCGCTCCGAGAGCTACGTTTTAAAGTAATTTTTTTTTAGTTCTCTCATGTTTTAATTTTGGAGTGGATTATGAAATTTAATTATTATTGGATATATATATGTTTGCGAGCTAGCATAAATTATATATCCAAGACTGATCGAAAAAAGAACAACGTTCGCATTTGTTATGAATTTTAGTATACTTTTCAAAAAGTCTGAATTTATGGGCTGTTGATTTCGTGTATAACTGGTGGGAATTGATATGAAAATGAGTTTAGATGATTGATATGATAATGAGAATGCGTTTGGAATTATCGAATTCGAACAGTTACGCCGCCGGTTTGAATTCCGATCATTTGATAAGTTGTTAGATTGTTGAGCTTGGATGAATTGAAATAAGAGTGAAAGCTGATGATATTGCATTGTTCAACAATACGTTTCAGATTTGAAGTTGATCGTATCGAACTCGAATCGACGAGTTCGAAAGGCAAGAAATTGAATGAAGAAGTAGAGCAACTGGACGCTTGAACGAGTAAGATTGGAATGAGCAATTGGTGACAGATTGGCTAAGGTATGTTTAGACATTACAAAAGAAAGGAAGAATAACTCGAGATCCTCGTGACAATCGAGTTTTCTTAAATCACATACATGCGTGATTAATTGTTATGAAGTATATGAATTGATTTAGATTGAAATGGAAAGAATACTTAAGAAAAGATTTAGATTCTTGAGTTTCCATTGAAATCAAAGACTTGCAAGATTATGTGCTATTAATTGAATTGATTGATTTTTGAGATTAGTTGAAAGCATGATTATGTTATTGGTTGTTTCGATGATTATCGAATTATATGTTCATGATTTGAATATTTGTTTATATTGAGATGATATCTAAGACTTTAGATATTTTCAGTATTCAGATTTGATATCCTTAATTTGCATTATTGCATTCATCTTGAGCCAAGTTTCTTTGAGCTTTGAAGGCAGATGTGCCTAGAGTATTACAGGCGTTTGGCATTATATTGGAGTGGCATAGGTTGCAGCCTTAGCTCCTATACCCAGAATACTCGATATAGATGTTTAAAATCCGGGAAAATAAATTCAACGCTACCACGATCGGGTAAGTAGGTGGCAGAATGTTGTAGATTTTTTTTCGGGATCCCAGATAACCGATTCTATTCTTCATATTCGAAGAGATGACTTGAACCCCTTTACTTTTCAGCATACATTGCATTTATGCATTTGCCTAGAGATTTCGATGGCTTAGATAGATTATGTTGTTATAAATGCTAGCATGTTATGGTGTTGTATCCAAGATGTGATTGTGTTTATATGTGTTGGATACTATTGTTCTTCAAGATTTATATGACAAGAGATTACTTGTCTTTTATAATTGATTTCACGATGTTAGAATCATTTGATTTCAAGATGTTAGAATCTTCTTGTTATGCAGCATGAGTTGTATTTATATTTATATTATTGCTATAGAAGAATATCTATGGCTTAGATTAAGAACTGAATTATGCTTGCATGATTTAGTTGTTGTTATTGGATATTATTATGATATGAATTTAATGAACTTCATATGTTTAAATGTTTATATATATATATATATATATATATATATATATATATATATATATGTTGTTCATATTGAGATTCATTCTCATCGGAGTTATTCAACTGTTGCTTTGTTTGTATGTGTGCATTGAATTAGGTTGGGGCAAGAAAAACCAGACATGACTCGGATAACTCGAGATTGAAAGATTAAAAGTGAAGACTCGGGTTAAGAATTAGTATTGCTGTCAAACTCTTGTTTAGAAAACATGTTGAGATCATATATGAGATTATTATGTTTTGAAACTTTATGATCTTCATGTTTTATTTAGAATTTTGAGTTGATATTAGTTTGGGATTGATTGAAGAGCTTTAAATGATGAAATATACATGAGAATAGATTTGGACAGCAAAAGTGCAGAATTTCATTTTGAGCAGCACAATTCTCGCTCGAGCGGAGATTTATGATCGCTCGAGCGAGGCCCCCTAAATGTTTCGGGCAGAACTTTGCTCGCTCGAGCGGAAGATTTCCGCCGCTCGAGCGAGGCCCCTTGTTAAAAAAAATTTCTTTCTTAATTCTTTTATTTATGTATTCAGACTGAATATGTATTTTAATTAATTATGTTTAATGAATCATATTGATTAATAATTTTGCTTTAAAATGAGATTAGCACCCGAAGTCTCCACACTATTATAGGCCCGAATCTGACATGAGGCGAGTGAGTCCACCGCCTCAGGCACAGGTCAAGAGTCCAAAGGAGGGACCATAATAAAATACTACTACTATTATTATATGTGTCCCAAAAAATTGTCTTTACTGTTATGATCTTGGCTAAAAAAAGCCAATAAGAATATTACCACATGTTTGTCATCTTCATCCGTCATCTTTCTCTTTAAATTTAAATTTCCAATGGCATTGGATCGTAATTAATGGAAAACGACTCTCGGGTTTCAAAACTTTAACCATTATCTTTCATTGTCGAGATTTTTGGATTTCATAAACTGTTTATGATATATTTTATTTTATCTTATTTTTACTTATTTTTATTTTTCTTTTGTTTTTAAAGGAATGTTTTGTGATATTTTTTATACATGAAATGTTTAGGTTATAATGTATTAAATTTCTTCAACTGATGCATTTTTTTTTTTGGATTTATATATTGTCAAATAATTGATGCTTTTGCCGAAAAAATAACAAATTATTATTTAAGTGATTATTTATAACATTTTAGTTTTATTATTTGATGACATTAATCTAAAGTAGGGAGAAGTACATTTTTGGTCCTGTAATTTGCACATTTTCCATTTTTGGTCCTGTTAAAAGTAGATTTGCAATTTTTGTCTTGTAACTTGCATTTTTTTTTTTTATTTTTGGTCATATTAACATTGAATTCGCATTTTTAGTCCTGCAACTTACATGATTTTTTCATTTTAAGTTCTGTTAACACTGAATTTATATTTTTAGTCATGTAACTTGCATTTTTTTATTTTAAGTCCTATTAACACTGAATTTTTATTTTATTGTCCTATAAATTCTGTATATTTTTATTTTTACTTTTAGTCATATTAAAGGTGAATTTTCATTTTTAGATCATGTAATTTGTAATATTTTCATTTTTTTATTTGTAGTTTCTGCCGAAAATTGTATGTGACAAATTGGTTAAAACAAAAAAGACCATAAATCCAAACCCAAGAAACAAAATAACGAACCGAAAATCAAATTTTGGAGTTCAGATATAAATTTTAAAATAAAAAATTATATGGTTCGATTTCATATTATATATATCCAAACTAAACCAGAAAAAAAAACATGATTCACATTAGATTAATAATTTTATTTATATTATGTATTTTATAAGATGATATTTAGTGTAAAAATATTTTGAATAATTTTTAGTTGATTGTTTTTTATTTATTTCATTTAAATTTTAAAAGTTTTAGAATATGTAAGTCATAATATGTTATGATTAAAAATATAAAAAAAGTATGTAATTTAAAGAATTAAAAATGTAAATTAATCGATAATATGACTAAAAATAAAAATATATGGAAGTTACAGGACAAAAAATGAAAATTCAGTGTTAACAAGATTAAAAATGAAAAAAAATGCAAATACAGGACTAAAAATGTAAATCAATGTTAACAGGACTTAAAATGATTACTCATGTAAGTTACATGACTAAAAATGCGAATTCAATGTTAATAGGACAAAAATGAAAAAAAATGTAACTTACAGGACTAAAATTAATAATTTATTTTTAACATGACCAAAAATAAAAAATATATAAATTACTAAAGCAAAAATATAATTCTCCCTAATTAAGTATATGATAACATGTATATTTAGTATTGAAAGACTCTCTTCAATAATTTTCAAAAAACTGAAAAAAGTATTTGAAAGATCAATTTTTTAAGTTCGACTCGACCCTAAAAATCACAGGTACGACATGGGGACCTAACTCCACCCCAGCATGAAGTTTACAAGACATTATTGGGCGGTCCCATAAATATGTTCAACACATAACAGTGGATCTGACTCTGATTCATATTAAGATCATGAACTTGGTGAAAGAGTTGATGCCCCGCTAGCCAAGTTATGGCTAAGGGCTTTGAGAGTCTCTTATTGTAAACAATCTTTGTTTAATATAATTTACATTCATTAATGGCATTTTCTTTATCTTTCTTCATAATGTTATATTGTGATTGATAAAGACCTTGAATATACTATAGTGTAAGTAAGATGAGATAGTGAATAAAGAGAGATCACTATCATGAAACACATCTTATAGTCACTGTATATTCTAAATAGTTCCTAGTCAATTGAGCCGTTCGCAAATAAAGATAAGGATCGCTCGAGATTGAGAGTAGCATTTGCGATGCCAAGTACCACGTTTCATTGGTATGGAACATAGAGATGTTCAAAGCAGGCAAATGGATATTCATATGATGAATGATCGAACTACCCTATTCGGACTTTCCAAGTGGTTATTATTAATTGAGTGGATAAGTCTGCGATTTTGGTTGTACACCATTAGTCCTTAACTACTTGAAACATCATTGAGACTTTATATGCTAGTACTGTACTTTGAATCATTTACCGACTCTATGAGGGCCATCAGGTGTCGGGATTGGGTACACTTACGACACATATAGGAGTCGATGCTTTGTTGTCAAGGATTCACCACACGCTTACGAGTGTGGATATCCTATGCGATCTGAGGAGATATTAGTGTGACAAATCTCTGGTCAGAGTACTCGATGTGATTTAGGTTACTTGGTTTCCTAGTAGTACATGCGATGCCACTATTTGATCTTCAAGATGCATTGCATAGTTATCGAATCTCGAACGACTCTCGATGTACCAATGATTGTTGATTCGATCGGGATATTTGGATGAAGGGACGTATTGTACGCTAACCAAAACCTACAGGTTCTTGCAGGCACTATCAGTGATACCTAGGGAATCATGAGGCAATGTTGCTAGGCGCTTTTATCATGATTCGATGGGTAAGTCGGAAATTGTTGTTCTGAGTCACAAGGAGTTGTGAGCCCACGGCTAGCTGTATCCCTGAACCATTGAGGGTCACACAAGTAATGGATTACTAATTCCCATTGAGATAGTTAAATTTAAAGAGTTAAATTTAGCAAAAGAGAAGTTGGACTTCTTAACTAAAGGGAGTGGAATTTCCTAAAATGACATAGGGATAGACATTTTTTAAAATCACTGAATTCGGATTCAGAAAAATTATCTTGACTTTAAAAGCTGCAGAAATGTTTTCTATGCACAATGGTGAAATTGGTTTATCATTCTGAGTCACGATGAATTTTATATTAATTTTTGAACATGCGGGCTTTGCTTGTCAGGCTTGAACTTATGACTAATGGGCCCTAAGATGTTAGCAGCCCACATTATAAATAAGTTATTGCAGTACAGAAATTATACACACAACCTCATAATTGACAGAGCAATTTTCGAAAATCCTAGAAGAGTTCTAAGGAGAATTCGAAAATCCTGTCTCCCTTTTGAGAGAGAATTCAGTCTGTGATTTTTGGAAAATTACATTCTGAATTGACAAATCAAATCTGTAAATCTCTTCGATAAACATCTGATTGATTTCTAGTGCAATCAATTAGAGGGTTTTAGTTTTCTGTTCGTGGACCTAATTCAGGAGATTGATCGAGCGAGTCATCAGTTCCTGGGATTTACAACAAGAGCAGATTAATCTGTTGGTGTCCATAATCAAGCCATAGCTTGAAGAGGTAAAATATTAATTGTTATTATTATTTTACATGTTGATTTTAATCGTTAGGATTTGATACCCATGATATGGAATTGTTCCATATAAGAAAATAAAAATTTTTAAACTTCCGCTGCTTCGGGTATCATATCACACTGATGTGAAAACGTGTTCCAACAGTGGCATCATAGACAGGTTGCTCTCAGATCAAACGATTAAAATTTATCGATTGTACAAAATCTTTAAGCCTCGGGTTTTTAGAAACAAAAACAAAATTTTTAAAAATAAATTTGAAGGGCAACACGGGCAGCGATCGGCGCTGCCCAGGGCGGCGCTGATCATTGCCGGGGCAGCGCCCAGGGGCAGCAACTTGATCGCTGCCCAAGGGCAGCGACGGGCTGCCCATGCTCGGGCCCCACGTGGGGGCGGGGTCTCGGGCAGCCCGAAAAATTAAAAATTATTTTTTAATAATTTTAAATTTTTGAAATTTTATTTTTGGTCCGATCGAAAATTATTTTTGATTGGTCCACGAGGCATCGGGTCAAATTGTTTGAGTTCGAAATTTTTAAAATTGATTTTTGGATAAATTTGAATTTTTGGAAAATTTATAAATTTTATCCGTTAAATTAGATTTTTTAAAATTAATTATTTTGGTACAATTGATGATAAGATATGATCTTATGAATTTATTGGATAAAATTTGATTTTATCTTTTTGATTATGTTGTCATTGCATGTTATCCAATTATTTAATTATTGAATTAATTATTGGATAAAAGGATGATCGATTACCATGACCAATATTATAGGTGTATGTTAGGTTGTTTACATTTGGTTTTTATTATTGTTGTTGGGTTTTATTAATGGGCTTGGTTTATAGCCCAATTTGATTTGTCATTTGTAATAAATAGTGGGCCTGGTTTATGGCCCGTTCCCACCCTTAAATATGTATCCCCTACTTGTCATCGAAATTTATTGTAAATTTATTAGACTTAGTGGGAGATAAAGATTTGAAGACAATAGTGGGCTCAACAGACAATAAATACCGAAGAAATATAAATTGAAAGCTCAATGTAATAGGATTGCATTGCATACTTGCATATCACCTAGGATTGGACTTAGACTCGTGATTGGCAACCATATGTCGATTAGTTATTGGGGTCGATAATCCTTTATATAATATATGATATTATTGTTGTATGCATGTTTTTAGACTAAATTGCATGAATCCCGCAAGCATACAAATTATTTAAAGATGAGACAATTTTCAAAATTAAAATCTCTCATTTTAAATATGATTTAAAATTGATATCAAGATAAACAAAAAGGAATTTAAATATTGTTTAAATGTTCCTACCTTCCATCAACGATCAATGTATGAGATGCTATCCGCGGGCACGGTCCGACTCATATTATTGGAGGGGCCCGTTTTTCGGAAAGCTGTACATTGGATCGACACATGTTGTAAGTTGGATGGAACTCCCATGGGATTGGCTCATATTATTGGGGATCCACATGGCGACCGTTCATCACAACTTAATATTGATGGGTCATCTTGACATGTCACAATAAACGGCGTCATATTATTGGGCCCTTATTGGACATGAGGTAAAAGCATGGGGGTTGCTTTGGAAGCAATTGGGCTCTACCTTTTGAAAATTATGGTTGACTGATATTATTCGGGACTATGATTTGTCAATTGGACTCCATGTTTCCACTATGGAAACCAGTTTCTCGTTTCACTAGAGGGTAGTGAAATCGTTAAAATAGTGGGAGTGAAATTCATAAAATAAAACTCGTCATATTTTATGTCTTAGTAAATTAATTAAACAATCACTGATAATTGTCTGTTTCAACTCAGTATTTCATTATGATGAATTCGCGCAATCCACTATTCTCTATTCTAGAACAAAACAAAATGACTGGCGCAAACTATACGGATTGGTTCCGTAAGTTAAGATTGTCCTGAGTTCGGAGAAGATTTTCTAAGTGCTAGAAAAGGCTCCTCCGAAAACAACCCTGGCTAATGTAACTTCGGAAAGGTTGGCCGAACTAGAGAAATGGTTGGACCATGATCTCAAGGCCAAATGTTACATGAAAAACTGGACAAGTCTAAAGAAGTTTGCCATCACTGCAAGAAACCCGGTTACTGGAAGCGCAACAGCATAGAATATATCGAGCAGTTACGAACTTCAAATGATATATTTTATACTAAAATAAATGTTTTCCTTAATACTACTTCTTGGGTATAGGATACCAGATGTAGATCTCACATTTGCAATGAGTTGCAGATGATGACAAGAAGTTGTAGGCTAAGGATGGGTAAGACCCAGTTATGGCTCGGGAATGGTTCCATAGTTGAAGCCAAAGCTTTGGGAGACGTTTATTTAATTTTGTAAAACAATTTTAAGCTATTTTTGAGAGATATTTCATTTGTGCCAGATTTCATTAAAACATTATTTCTATTTTTATGCTTGATAGAGATGGTTTTTCTTGCAATTTTACGAATAAGATTTGCAATATGTACAAGAATGAATGTTTGATTGGATGTGAACAACTTGAAAACGATCTATATAACTTAAAATTAAAAGACGTACCAATTAATTATGTTGATAAACCGACAACAACAAATAAAAGGAAAAACGATAGTCAAAACCCAGCAAACCTTTGGCATGTTAGGCTAGGTCATATTTCCTCAAGGAGGATGAACAAGCTAGTGGGAGAGGACATGTTTGATATGCCTGATATTAACTCTCTACCAACTTGTGAGTCCTGCCTAAAAGAAAAAATGACTAAAACTCATTTCAAAGGAAAACCTGAGCGTAGTCAAAATCTGTTGGATTTGATCCATACAGAAGTTTGCGGCCCATTTAGTATTGGTACTAAATTTGGTCACACCTACTTCATCACCTTTACTGATGATTATTCTAGGTATGGGTATTTATATTTGATGAAATATAAGTCTGAATCATTTGAAAAGTTCAAAGAATTCAAGGCTGAAGTAGAAAACAAACTAGGTAAGAGTATTAAAGCACTTCGATCGGATCGAGGTGGAGAATACTTAAGTACTGAGTTTTTAGACTATCTAAAAGAGAAAGTGATTCTCTCTCAGTGGACTCCTCCTATGACACCTCAGCTAAATGGTGTTTCGGAGCGTCGCAATCGAACTTTGTTGGACATGGTTCGATCTATGATGAGCTTCACTGAGCTCCCACCTTCGTTTTGGGGCTATGAACTTGAAACGACGGTATTGTTGTTGAACAATGTCCACACTAAAGCAGTGAACAAAACTCTATATGAATTATGGACTGGCAAAACTCCTAAGTATTCGTACTTGAGGATTTGGGGATGTCCTGCTTACGTGAAGCAGATAGTGGGAGATAAGTTGGATAGTCGATCCACCTTATATTATTTTGTAGGGTATCCGAAGAATTCAATCGGATATTATTTCTATCATCCTACTGAAACAAAAGTGTTTGTTTCGAGGAATGCCACCTTCATGGAGAAGGAGTTCTTACTTGATAAGAAAGACAAGATGATGGAACTCGAAGAAATTCGAGAAGAACCCAAGATACAAAATAACGATCCCACACCTCAGGAATCAATAATTGACACGCCTCTTCCTAGAAGATCCGAGAGGACGTCTAGACCTCCTATTCGATATGGTCTACTTCTTGAAGGGGATCAAAGTGAACCCGACATTGGATGTGATCCAAGAAACTTCAAGGAAACAATTTTTGATGCTGATTCGAATTTATGGCTTGAAGCTATGCAGTCGGAAATAGACTCGATGTATACAAACCAAGTTTGGTCTCTAGTAGATCCTTCCGATAGAATTGTTCAAATAGGGTGTAAATGGATCTACAAGAGAAAATTTGGGCCTGATGGTAAGGTACTGACCTACAAGGCACGATTGATGGCAAAAAGTTATACTCAAAGACAAGGTGTTGACTATGATGAAACCTTTTCACCAGTCGCAATGTTCAAATCCATAAGAATCCTTATTGCCATAGAAGCTTGGTATGACTATGGGATATGACAAATGGATGTGAAGACTGCATTTCTTAATGGAAATATTAAGGAAGAGATTAATATGATGCAGCCTGAGGGATTCACATCCATGGAAAGCGAGCATAAGGTATGCAAGCTTCAGAGATCAATTTATGATCTCAAACAGACATCAAGAAGTTGAACCAAAAATTTGATGAAACAATAAAGGACTTTGGTTTCATCAAGAACCCGGAGGAACCATGCGTGTACAAGAAAGTAGTTAAGGATGCTGTGACGCTCTTAGTGCTTTATGTTGATGACATCCTACTCATTGGAAATGATGTAGGGATGTTGCAGTCAACAAAGATATGGTTATCAGGTAGATTCTCGATGAAGGACTTAGGTGAGGCGTCCTATATTCTAGGAATACAGATCTATAGAGATAGATCTAAGAGAATGATAGGACTCACTCAAGCTACCTACATCGACACTATATTGAAGAGGTTCTCTATGGATGAGTCCAAGAGAGTACATCTACCTATGTGTCATAGAGTTTCTCTATCCAAGTCTATGTCTCTCAAGACTGATGAAGAGATAGAGAAAATGACACACATACCATATGCGTCAGCCATAGGTAGTATCATGTATGGGATGATATCTACCAGACCGGATGTAGCTTTTGATCTGAGTGTCACGAGCAGATATCAAGCCAATCCCGGTCAAATGCATTGGAAAGCTGTGAAGGATATTCTAAAGTACTTGAGAAGGACTAAGAATATATTCATGGTTTATGGGGGAAGAGAATTGAAATTGGAAGGCTATACCGACTCTAGCTTCCAAAGTGACGTGGATGACTCGAAATCAACCTCTGGATTTGTATTTATGCTCAATGGCGGTGCTTACTCTTGGAAGAGTTTCAAGAAGGACACCACAGCGGATTCCACCACTGAGGCAGAATACATTTCAGCATCAGTTGCTGCTAAAGAGGCCGTTTGGACGAGGAATTTCGTCCAAGAGTTGGGTGTAATTCCTGAAGCTGTTGGTCCAGTCCCGGTGTACTGTGACAACACTGATGCCGTTGATCAGGCAAAGGAACCAAGGTCTCATCAAAGATACAAACACATACTGAGAAAATAGCACATTATCCGGGAGATCGTGAAAAGAGGAGACATCACTGTCGAGAGAGTGGCCTCTGCAGACAATATCGCTGATCCACTTACTAAGCCCTTGCCAGGACCATTGTTTGACAAACATCGCAAAGCAATGAGACTACGTAGTATGACTAGTTGGCTATAGGGCAAGTGAGAGATTGAAAGAGTTGATGCCCCGCTATCCAAGTTGTGGCTAAGGGCTTTGAGAGTCTCTTATTGTAAACAATCTTTGTTTAATATAATTTACATTCATTAATGGCATTTTTTTTAACTTTCTTCATAATGTTATATTGTGATTGATAAAGACCTTGAATATACTATAGTGTAAGTAAGATGAGATAGTGAATAAAGAGAGATCAATATCATGAAACACATCTTATAGTCACTGTATATTCTAAACAGTTTTTAGTCAATTGAGCCGTCCGCAAATAAGGATAAGGATCGCTCGAGATTGAGACTAGCATTTGCGATGTCAAGTACCACGTTTCATTGGTATGGAACATAGAGATGTTCAAAACATGCAAATGGATATTCATATAATGAATGATCGAACTACCCTATTCGGACATTCCAAGTGGTTATTATTAATTGAGTGGATAAGTCCACGATTTTGGTTGTACACCATTAGTTCTTAACTACTTGAAACATCATTGAGACTCTATATGCTAGTACTGTACTTTGACTCGTTTACCAACTCTGTTGAATCCGATATTTTGGTGATAACAAACAACAACTCATTGTATAGGAATGTGCTGCCAACCTTTGTATTTCAGGAATCTACTACAACTTCTACCGGAAGCTTGTCAACCGCCTTTGCTCTCGACCGGTTGAAGTCACAAGCCTATCGACTGGCTATCAAAACCAGCAGAGGATAAATCTATCTACCGGAAGCTTGTCAACCGCCTTTGCTCTCGACCGGTTGAAGTCACAAGCCTATCGACTGGCTATCAAAACCAGCAGAGGATAAATCTATCTACCGGAAGCTTGTCAACCGCCTTTGCTCTCGACCGGTTGAAGTCACAAGCTTATCGACTGGTTATTCAAACCAGCAGAGGACAAATATCTCTACAGGAAGAATGCCAACTGCCTATCAGGATATCTCAAGACAAGTACGTGTGACAAGATGTTCTTTGCAAGATCTTTTATTAAAAGCAGAACCGGCGTGTCAGAAGATATGTTGACTCCTGCAATCGAGACAACAGGTTGCACCAAAATGGCAAAAACACAGAATGACTACAGATAAAGCATTCGACCGTTTATTCCAGTTTTGGACCCTGGAAGTTGTCTGCAGTGTACGATCTTCATGCAGAATCATCAATGCATTTATGAGCATTAAATGTGCATTCAATGCAGCATCAGAACGTTCAAAATAAAGACGTTGATGATTGACCTATATAAAGGGAAGATTGCTCAACAACAAAAAGGGGGTGTAGACAACAAAGAGAGACAAGCAATTCAGAAAAATCTCAATCAACTCAATCAATTGAATAATATCAGAAGTCCTCATCTGATATACTTGAGCATACTTACAAGATCATTCATTTGCTGCTCAAATAAACCCTCGCCTACAGTTCACATATCTGATCGTCAAGGATCGTCCTAGGGTTTTCAAGCCTCTCGACCGCTCTGCAGTTTGAGAAGCTCAACTCAACTATACTCATTGTTGAAGAGAATTGAAGCTACTCTGAAAGCTTCCACCAGTCTGATAAGAACTGAGAATCTTATCTGTGTAAATCTAGGAGTTTCGGATTAGGCATTGGATAAGTCCTAAGTCTGAAGTGGGTGTATTACAAGACGTTGTAATAACCAAAGTCTTCTAGTGAATTCCTTCCTAAGTGGAAGAAGGGGAGACGTAGAAGGATTAAGCCTTCGAACTTCCATAAATCGTGCCTTAGTCTTTACTGCTATTTATCTTACATTCTGCTCATACATTGCATTATAAACTTTGCATCACTAAAACCTCTGAACTATTTCCGCACTATTTAAGTTGTTCAAACCGTTTTAGAAGTTGAGAAAACAGATTAAGTGAACTAAACCTCACTTGATCATTTCTAAAGAAGAAGAAAAGTTTCAGAGTGTATTCACCCCCCCCCCCCCTTTACCCTCTGAACCGATCCCAACAAGTGGTATCAGAGCGGGTTCCTTTCTCAACTACTGATCTGAAGTTTTAAAATCATGACTTCTTTCAGCAGAATTCCTATGTTTTCTAAAGAAGAGTATGATGATTGGAAAATTCGCATGCAGGCCCATCTTGCAGCACAGGATGATGACATGCTATATGTCATAACAGACGGTCCTATCAAAATTATGAAGGTCAACCCAGCTCTAGCCGATGGTGCAGGACAAATGATTGAGAAACCAAGAGCTGAGTGGACCACTGAGGACAAAAAGAAGGCCAATCTTGACAATGTGGCCCGGGACATCCTATACAAAACACTGGATAAGAATATGTTCAGCAAAATCAAGTCATGTTCCACAGCAAAGGAGATTTGGGAGAAGCTCACTCAGCTATGTGAAGGGAATGACCAGACAAAGGAAAACAAGCTTACTTTGGCCATTCAAAAATATGACAACGCCAAAATGAAGCCAGGGGAAACCATGGCTGAATTTGATGAACGGTTCAGTAGTATCATCTGTGATCTTATTGCTTTAGGTAAAACTTATACTAACCGTGAAATTGCTGTGAAGGTTATGAGAGCCTTACCCAAAGAATGGGAGATCAAGACAGTGGCCATGAGAGAGTCAAAAGACTTGAGCAAGGTTGAACTGCATGATCTCTTTGCAGATCTCAAAGCCTACGAGTTCGAGCTCAACATGAGAACAGAAGATGAACCATCTACTTCTCAACCAACCAAGGCCTTAACCTCAACCGTGATATGTCCACCGGTCGAGGAAGCTCCAAAGAGATCAGCTGAGCAAATCAGCAATGAAGCCATGACACTCTTTGTCAAGAAATTTGGTAGATTTATGCGTAAAAACAATTCTAAATTTAAAAATTATCATAAATCGGACCATACAAAGGATGGTCCTACTTGTTTTAACTGTGGCAAGTCAGGCCACTTCATTGCAGACTGCACCAAGCCTAAGAACAATGATCAGAAGCAATTCTCCGAAAGAAGAAGGGGTAAGGAGGATAAAAGGACATTTAGAAAAGGAAGAGACCAAAGGGTTCTAGTAGCAGACGAAAGCAAAAGCAAGTGGGCTGAGTCTAACTCTGACAACTCCAATACCGGAAGCTCTTCAGATGACAGCGATGATGAAAAAGTGGAATGCCTTATGGCCGACATCGAAGAAGAAGCTGAGGAGGTATTTGACTTTGGCTCACCTGAATTTACTCACAGTGATTTAGTTACTGCTTTACACGAAATGGCTAATGAATACAAAGCATTATCCAAGGAGTTCGAGGAAGTAAAGGCAGAAAGAGCTGACCTAAAAGATAAGTCAAGCAAATCAAGCTGCATACAGCAAAAAGAGCTTGATGGTCTTAAGGTCAAGCTAAGTCTGCTGGCTACTGAGAACGACACCTTGAAAAGAGTATTCCAAGCTACCTTGATTGAGAATAAAAAACTACTTGAAACCATTAAGGCTTGGAATAAATCTTCTGTAACCATTGACAAGATTCAAGAAATCCAAAGACCGGTACATGATAAAACCGGTCTAGGGTTTGGAACAAATGAACAGTCTATGGAATCCTGTATTCAGTCAAGCCTGGACAAAGGCAATCTTAACAAAATAAGATTTGTCAGGTCCAGCACGATATATGAACACGATAAGTGCAGCTTTGACAAAAATCAGAAAGTATCTAACGAACGAAGCTCTAAGCATAGAGGGCTGGGATATGTGGATCCCCAGACCTCTAATCAAAGAGGAACTTGGATCAAACCAAAACCTAATGAAAGAAGAAAGGGAAACCAATCTAATTTCAAAAGGCCATGGAATGAGTCTAACTACTCTAAGAAAAGATGGTCAAAGGAGAAGCCTTACCAGTACTTTAATTGCAGGCCAGTTCAAAAGAGGTACAGGCTAACTGATGAAAATCAAAAAGGCAAGCAGCACACAGCAACCTCACAAGCACACACATTTACTGCCTATCGACCGCACAGATTTCTGGACACACATACGGGCAAACCTGTAAGGGTGTTCCAGGTGTGGGTCCCGAAAGGGCTAATCCGACCTGGACCCTACTAGATATGGGTACCAAAAGTTCTTCACTCTTTGCAGGTACTAAAAGTCCAAACGGGCGAGAAAACCACTTCTATCAAGGACACTACCTGGTATTTAGATAGCGGTTGCTCACGACACATGACAGGGAATCCAGAACTTTTAACAGAAGTGGTGTTGTGCAAAGGACCAAAGATCAGCTTTGGAGACAACTCCAAAGGTAAAACCGTGGGTAAGGGTAAGATTATCCATGGTAACATCATTATTAAAGATGTGTTACTTGTTGACAAACTATGCTATAATTTGATAAGTATTAGTCAACTATGTGACAATGATCATTCGGTCGAGTTTCACAAACACACTTGCCTCATAAAAAATGACAAAGGTGAGACTCTTATGACCGGTGTACGAGACCTAAACACCTACAAGGTAAACTGGTCTTGCTCACATATTTCTTCACCTACTTGTCTTACTGCTCATCATGATAAACATTGGTTGTGGCATAAGCGGTTAAATCATCTAAATTTTAAGTCCATTTTTAACTTGAGGAAGCATGATTTAGTTTCTGGTCTGCCCGAAGGAGATTTTATAAAAGACAAAGTTTGTCCTGCTTGTCAACTAGGAAAGCAGGTGAGAGCAACCTTTAAAAATAAAGGGTGTATGTCTTCTTCCAAATGTTTAGACTTACTTCACATGGACCTATTTGGTCCTATACCAGTAAGAAGCATAGGGGGAATGAGATATGCTCTTGTTGTTATAGATGACTTTTCTCGATTTACTTGGGTCATCTTTCTCTCTTCAAAAGATCAAACTGCACCTCACCTGATTAAGCTTTTTAAACGCTTGCAAAATGAACAATCTACTGTGATAGATAGAATCAGGAGTGATAGAGGGACTGAATTTTTAAACACCACTCTTATGAATTATCTAGATGATCAGGGAATCAAGCATGAGTTGTCAGCTGCTAGATCCCCACAGCAAAATGGGGTGGCTGAAAGAAGGAACCGTACTTTAAAAGAAGCAGCCAGAACTATGATTGCTGATTCAAATGTTTCTCAAAGGCTTTGGGCAGAAGCAGTTAACACAACTTGCTATACTCAAAACAGATCTATGATTAATAAACGATTTAACAAAACTCCATATGAGATCTGGAATGGCACAAAACCTGATATTTCATACTTCAAAATTTTTGGGTGCAAATGCTTTATCCACAACAATGGCAAAAACCATTTGACAGCCTTCGATGCCAAAGCAGACGAAGGAACTTTTATTGGTTACTCAGCCGTTAGCAGAGCTTATCGAGTGTTCAATCAAAGATCACTAACGGTCGAGGAAACCATTCATGTTGTTTTTGATGAATCTACTCTTTGTACAGAACAAACTCAAGGGAGCATAAATGATCTGAGTCATAGACTGGAAAACACAAATCTACAGGAAGAGAGTGACAGTGATCTATATCCTCCAAAGAACGATGATCCAGTTCCCTCTACCGGGTGTGATCAAACAAGACCAGAAGTGGATCCACCGGTTGATAACAATCCTCCAGCCAATGATGATCCAGTAAACGAGGACGTTCATCAACCAATTGATGACAACCCTTTAGGGAATTATTTTAGGTGGAACAAAGATCATCCACCTGGGTTGGTCATAGGCGACCCTTCTGCTCCTCGAAAAACACGTGGTCAAATGATTAATGAATTCTTGCATGCAGCTTTCATATCTCAGGTAGAGCCCAAGAAAATAGATGAAGCTCTATCAGATGCCAGCTGGATTGAAGCTATGCAAGAAGAGTTGAATCAATTCACCCGCAACAATGTTTGGCATCTAGTTCCTCGACCGAAAAATCAAAATGTGATTGGAACTAGATGGGTGTTTCGTAACAAGCTCGATGAACATGGCACTGTTGTGCGTAACAAAGCTCGACTTGTTGCTCAAGGATTCAGACAAGAAGAAGGCATAGACTTTGAGGAATCCTTCGCGCCAGTTGCAAGACTAGAAGCAATCCGCATCTTTCTTGCTTATGCAGCCTTCAAGAATTTTAAAGTTTATCAAATGGATGTGAAGTCTGCATTCCTCAATGGTCTACTTCAAGAAGAGGTATACGTTGAACAACCACCAGGTTTTGTCAATCCTAATCATCCTCAACATATCTATAAACTTGACAAAGCTCTCTATGGATTAAAACAAGCACCGCGTGCTTGGTATGACACATTACTAAAATTTTTACTGGAACATGATTTCCAAATTGGAACGGTCGATAAGACCTTGTTTAAATTTGTAAAAGGTGATCATGTGTTACTAGTACAAATTTATGTTGATGACATTATATTTGGGTCAACTAACCCCAAGTTGTGCTCAAAGTTCTCTAAACTGATGAAGGAGAAGTTTGAAATGAGCATGATGGGCGAGCTAAACTTCTTTCTTGGACTTCAAGTGAAACAACTTGAAACTGGAATATTCATCAATCAGTCCAAGTATGCCAAGGAATTGGTAAAGAAGTTTGGAATGGAACAATGCTCAACTGTATCTACCCCCATGAGTACATCAATTAAGCTTGATAAAGATGAAGGGGGAATTTCGGTCGAGGTAACCATATATCGAGGCCTTATTGGTTCACTGCTCTATTTGACTGCCAGTCGACCGGATATCATGTATTCAGTTTGTTTATGTGCTAGATTTCAAGCTGCACCTAAGCAATCTCATTTCATTGCTACCAAACGAATACTTAAATATATTAAAGGAACTACTAATGTGGGTCTTTGGTATCCCAAAGATTCAAATCTCAATCTTATTGGCTATTCAGATGCAGATTATGCAGGTTGTAGAATTGATCGCAAAAGTACAAGTGGCACATGTCAATTCCTTGGAGATAGACTAATTTCGTGGTCAAGTAAGAAGCAGACATCAATTGCTACCTCGACCGCCGAAGCAGAATACCTTGCTGCTGGCAGCTGTTGTGCTCAAATACTCTGGATTCAACAGCAGCTTAATGATTATGGGATTCGGTCGAGTGAAGCTCCAATCTACTGTGATAATACAAGTGCCATAGTCATCACTCACAATCCAGTGATGCACTCTAGGACAAAGCACATTGATGTCAGGCATCACTTTATCCGAGATCATGTCTTAAAGAAGGAAATCAGGCTGGAATACATCTCTACCGATCAGCAAGCAGCAGACATATTCACCAAGCCTCTACCGGACGCTAAGTTTTCATATTTTCGAAATATTCTTGGCTTAGTAGATTTAAGTTAGTATGCATGTGTTTAGGGGGAATGATTGTCAATATGACATTAATAGATTAGCTGTTACGTTGCCATAAATATTGGCATATCATCCGCCTTTAACTAGTCTCTGACAGGCTTCGTACTAGCAGCTTGGTGCTTTGAACCAAATGACATTAATTGGGCGCCGTGATTATGCTCTTCAAAACTTTTTGAATTTCAAAAATACTTTTCATGACGTCACCTTATGGCCCATAGGTTCCTATATATACTTCTTTACACTCGTATATCAATCTTTCACCTTTGCTAAAAGCTTTCATATTGTATTAAACGCATCATTGAATTACTCTCTAGATTTTGCTTACTCTCTGCTCGAGTTCCTATCTACAGCTATCATGTCGATCCAGAAGACTTGCCTCGCAATCAACTTTGATTCCGTTGTTAAGGCAAACAACGCAGAAATATCTGAGGTCTTCACCATGCTTGAAGCCTCTGGACTGAAGAAATTTCTGGAATGCAGCGCCATCTGCGATTTGCCTGTTTTGAAGGAGTTCTTCGCAACCGCTCAAATCGAGCATGGGACTATCAAATGCTTGATCAAGACAGAGGTCTACTCCTTCAATCAGAAGTTCTTCGCCAGCACATTTGATCTGCCCTCCAGGGGTTTGACAAAATGCACGGATCTTCCAGATGGTAACTGCTCTTATTGGTTGAAGGAGTTCTCAACTACTGATGCTCCGATCAAACTGCCGGCCCAGAAGACATCTCTCAAAGCTCCATTCAGGCTACTGACTAATATCGTGGCCAAGAATCTTCTGGCCAAGGCTGGATCTTACGACAAGGTGACGCTGGAGAAATTTCAATACATGGCTTGTATTGCCTCCAAGATCAACATAAACTGGTCAGACATTCTGTTCAATATTCTATGTGAAATGATCAGGGGCAAAGGGCAATCCGAGGGATTTGCTTTGCAAATCTGCCACATCTTGGGCGTCCTTGGAGTGGACTTTTCCAAGACTGAGCCTCTGCATCCCACCAAATGGCTCAACAAGTCTACGATTCTCAAATTCCTGAACAAGAAAGAGACTGCGGTCGACACCTTGCCCTCAACCGCAAAGGTTATTGCTATCCCTCAACCGCTTTCAACGGTTCCGGTCGTGGCCAAACCAGTCCATACCAAAAAGTCTGCCAAGCGTCAACTGATCATCGAATCTGACTCTGAAGATGAATCACGTGAGAATGTTCCACTAATTCAAGCTTTCAGCAAGTCATACCCTTCGGTCTCCAAAGCAGCTGTGTCATCCACGCCTGCAGGCGAGAAGAAGAGGCAGCACAAGAAGCTAAAGTCTCTTTCTGGACTTACTCCTACCCTGCCAACGGTCGAGACTACTACCGTTGTTGCTTCTACTGCTCCTCGTCCTACAAAGGGTGTGATAATCCGGGAAGGTGCCTCATCAGCTCCTGAGGTCACTCTCGCTGATCCCAAAGACAAAGGGAAAGGTGTGATGATCTACACACCCAAGGCTCAACCAGCAGCTACGATAGAACTCAATATGATCATCTCTCACGTGCTCCGTACTGTCAAGCGTCATCTACAACGTTTTGACAGATGGCATCACTCCCGCACTCACTTGACACTCACTCAAATATTTCCTAAATGGAAATCTCTAAACGTCATTGAGCAGAAGATGCTTCTATTTGCTGATACTGAAGACATCGTGGAGGCTCTGGGAAGAAGACATCTCATAGACTTGAAGCTTCGAGGAAGCCTGCTATCTCTGCTAATTAATGAGCGTGTCAAGAATTTCAAGTCCAAGAGTCCTACCGCTGCCGATGACTTTATGATTTTGACTGGACTACAGGATAGTCTACGTCAAATCACTCAACTACTTCAGCACTTCCAAGCTCTCAACAATGTCAAAACACCAGCTTCAGCAGCCTGTTTACAAGCTTACGTGCTGGAAGCACAAGTGATGATAAAAACCTTTCTCACTCAAGATCAGGGTGAAGAAGACGTCTATGCTCTCCCTTCTTCAGATGGGATTCTGACCGATCTCATCACTGCTGACCTCTTTCAATCATCTGCTCTAAGATCGAATGTGGCAGCATCTTCATCGGTCGACCCCTCCTCAACCGCAGTCCAAGCAGTTACTCAACCGGAAGCAGTTGTGATTGCTCACTCCTCTCCAGTGACGACCGCTCACACTTCTCCCGGTCATTCACAAGATGTTTTAGAAGTGGTTGCACAAGAGATACCTGTCACCTCTGTGACAGAGGCTCCTTGCAGTAGTGAAGCAACAGTGCCCCCAACGGAGATATCAAGCTCTATTGTATCACCTGCATCTCCAGAACAGCAAGTGACTGATGCTGATCCAGCACTTCAACCGTCTCCATCTACTGAAAAGTTTATGGAAGATCTCATTATGGATGAACCAAGTGCTGATCCTGGTACTCCACCAACCATATTGGCTGCAGTCGAAACTATTACATCTCCAACTGTACCATTATTGGAAGGTCCATCGGGTAGCTCTCCAGCCAGTTCACCCGCACCACATCATCGTGAGTCTAGCCCGGTTTCACTAAGAAATGACCCAGAAGGGCAAATGCTTCAGACTGATGATTCTTTAATTGAAGCCATGGCCGCAGCTCTAGATCATACCTTGATAAATCGGCTTCATGAGCTCATGCAAACGGTTAGGTCCTTCTCTCAAGACATAACAAACTCATCCTTATCGGTCGATAATTCACGCCAGACGATGATTCGGCATTTCGAGACCGTGTCTCGAGACCTTGCTCGTCTGTCCACAGAGATCACTAATCATCATCGCACTCAAATCAACACGCTCTCTACCGTCTCCGAACAAGTTATCCGATCCGAAAACCGCCTTCATAAGCAGTTGAATGATCGGATGGACTCTATGCAAGCCACTCTACTTGCTCAAATCGATGCAAAAATAGACATTATGCAAGCCTGCCTTGGCACTCAACTCACTGAGGTCATCCTTCGACTCAACCAAGGTGATGCCAAAAAGGGGGAAGAAGAGCAACGTAGAGCAGCAGAGGCAAGAAGACGTGAAGAAGAGTCCAGAAGAAAAGAAGAAGCCGACAGAAGAAGAAGAGAAGGCGATAGGTCAGGAGGAGCCAGTTGGTTCAAAAGATGAACAACTTATCTCTTCTTTACTTATCGCAGCTGCATCTTTTCTGTAGGTGTAATAAAAATGCTTATTGTACTTAATGAAATTCATTCTCTCAATGAAGTTCATTTTAATGCTTTCATATTGTTCTTGGAGCACTTAAGTTTTGTCATCACCAAAAAGGGGGAAATTGTTGAATCCGATATTTTGGTGATAACAAACAACAACTCATTGTATAGGAATGTGCTGCCAACCTTTGTATTTCAGGAATCTACTACAACTTCTACCGGAAGCTTGTCAACCGCCTTTGCTCTCGACCGGTTGAAGTCACAAGCCTATCGACTGGCTATCAAAACCAGCAGAGGATAAATCTATCTACCGGAAGCTTGTCAACCGCCTTTGCTCTCGACCGGTTGAAGTCACAAGCCTATCGACTGGCTATCAAAACCAGCAGAGGATAAATCTATCTACCGGAAGCTTGTCAACCGCCTTTGCTCTCGACCGGTTGAAGTCACAAGCCTATCGACTGGCTATCAAAACCAGCAGAGGATAAATCTATCTACCGGAAGCTTGTCAACCGCCTTTGCTCTCGACCGGTTGAAGTCACAAGCTTATCGACTGGTTATTCAAACCAGCAGAGGACAAATATCTCTACAGGAAGAATGCCAACTGCCTATCAGGATATCTCAAGACAAGTACGTGTGACAAGATGTTCTTTGCAAGATCTTTTATTAAAAGCAGAACCGGCGTGTCAGAAGATATGTTGACTCCTGCAATCGAGACAACAGGTTGCACCAAAATGGCAAAAACACAGAATGACTACAGATAAAGCATTCGACCGTTTATTCCAGTTTTGGACCCTGGAAGTTGTCTGCAGTGTACGATCTTCATGCAGAATCATCAATGCATTTATGAGCATTAAATGTGCATTCAATGCAGCATCAGAACGTTCAAAATAAAGACGTTGATGATTGACCTATATAAAGGGAAGATTGCTCAACAACAAAAAGGGGGTGTAGACAACAAAGAGAGACAAGCAATTCAGAAAAATCTCAATCAACTCAATCAATTGAATAATATCAGAAGTCCTCATCTGATATACTTGAGCATACTTACAAGATCATTCATTTGCTGCTCAAATAAACCCTCGCCTACAGTTCACATATCTGATCGTCAAGGATCGTCCTAGGGTTTTCAAGCCTCTCGACCGCTCTGCAGTTTGAGAAGCTCAACTCAACTATACTCATTGTTGAAGAGAATTGAAGCTACTCTGAAAGCTTCCACCAGTCTGATAAGAACTGAGAATCTTATCTGTGTAAATCTAGGAGTTTCGGATTAGGCATTGGATAAGTCCTAAGTCTGAAGTGGGTGTATTACAAGACGTTGTAATAACCAAAGTCTTCTAGTGAATTCCTTCCTAAGTGGAAGAAGGGGAGACGTAGAAGGATTAAGCCTTCGAACTTCCATAAATCGTGCCTTAGTCTTTACTGCTATTTATCTTACATTCTGCTCATACATTGCATTATAAATTTTGCATCACTAAAACCTCTGAACTATTTCCGCACTATTTAAGTTGTTCAAACCGTTTTAGAAGTTGAGAAAACAGATTAAGTGAACTAAACCTCACTTGATCATTTCTAAAGAAGAAGAAAAGTTTCAGAGTGTATTCACCCCCCCCCCCCCTTTACCCTCTGAACCGATCCCAACAAACTCTATGAGGGTCATCAGGTGTCGGGATTTGGTACAGTTATGACACATATAGGAGTCGATGCTTTGTTGTCAAGGATTCACCACACGCTTGCGAGTGTGGATATCCTATGCGATCTGAGGAGATATTAGTATGACAAATCTCTGGCCAAAGTACTCGATGTGATTTAGGTTACTTGGTTTCCTAGTAGCACATGCGATGTCATTATTTGATCTTCAAGATGCATTGCATAGTTATCGAATCTCGAACGGCTCTCGATGTACCAATGGTTGTTGATTTGATCGGGATATTTGGATGAAGGGACCGTATTGTACGCTAACCAAAACCTACAGGTTCTGGCAGACACTATCAGTGATACCTAGGGAATAATGTGGCGATGTTGCTAGGCGCTTTTACCATGATTCGATGGGTAAGTCGGAAATTGTTGTTTCGAGTCACAAGAAGTTGTGAGCCCACGGCTAGCTGTATCTCTGAACCATTGAGGGTCACACAAGTAATGGATTACTAATCCCCGTTGAGATAGTTAAATTTAAAGAGTTAAATTTAGCGAAAGAGAAGTTGGACTTCTTAACTAAAGGGAGTGGAATTTCCTAAAATGACATAGGGATGGGCATTTTTGGAAATCACTGAATTCGGATTCAGAAAAATTATCTTGACTTTAAAAGCTGCAAAAATGGTTTCTATGCACAATGGTGAAATTAGTTTATCATTCTGAGCCACGATGAATTTTATATTAATTTTTGAACATGCGGGTTTTACTTGTCAGGCTTGAACTTATGACTAATGGGCCCTAAGGTGTTAGCAGCCCACATTATAAATAAGTTATTACAGTACAGAAATTAGACACACAACCTCATAATTAACAGAGCAATTTTCGAAAATCCTAGAAGAGTTCTAAGGAGAATTCGAAAATCCTGTCTCCCTTTTGAGAGAGAATTCAGTCTGTGATTTTTGAAAAATTACATTCTGAATTGACAGATCAAATCTGTAAATCTCTTCGATAAACATCTGATTGATTTCTAGTGCAATCAATCAGAGGGTTTTAGTTTTCTGTTCGTGGACCTAATTCAGGAGATTGATCGAGCGAGTCATCAGTTCCTGAGATTTACAACAAGAACAGATTAATTTGTTGGTGTCCATAATCAAGTCATAGCTTGAAGAGGTAAAATATTAATTGTTATTATTATTTTACATGTTGATTTTAATCGTTAGGATTTGATACCCATGATATGGAATTGTTCCATATAAGAAAATAAAAATTTTTAAACTTCCGCTGCTTCGGATATCATATCACACTGATCTGAAAACGTGTTCCAACACTTGGTCTAGATCTATCCAAAAACTATCCGAAAACTAGTTCAAGTAGAGATGTTTATCCAAGTTAATTTATATTTACAAATATAATGGATGCAAGACATCTAACAATGCCGAAGTGTTCCTTTATATATATATATTTAACAAAATTATTATTTTGTAGGTTATATATAGAGATCTAAGAGATGTAAATGAACCTAATCGCTCGTGAGATATTCGAATCTCGATTCGATAAAAGTTTGTTTAATGAGGCTCTCGTTAAGATCAATGAAATAAGATCAATATTATCTTTACAATATCCGGCTCGTTAACTCGTGAAAAAACTCGTTAGTAGGGTTGTAAGTTAGATCTAAAAGCAAAATTAATGTTTTTGATATTTGATTTACAAAATTTACACTTTTACTCATTACAAATATTTAAAAATTGATTAAATTTTTTTATTGAATAAAATTATAAATTTTAATAAGAATATTATATTTTTCTCTAATACAGAATTTAGTTTTCAATGATATCAATGTATATTTAAATTTATTAAGCTCGTTTAGACTCTATAAAAATTCGAATAAGCTCGTAAGCCAGAAATATATTTGTTAAATAAAGCTCGAGCTCGGCTTAGCTCGAATCGAATACGTCTCTAATTATATCACCACAACATTGAAATTAATATTGATATTGAACAAAGAAAACTACTGAGTTATAACAGGAGAAATAAATGTCACCTGATGTAACAGATTATATCCTATATTGAAATCGTGTATAGATCCGAATCTAAGGAAAATCTTGCTTATTGTGAATAGGATTTGAAAAACTTGGAGGGTTTGATCTTAACCCATTTTCCATAGCTTTCTCAGGCCCAGGCTGCACCATTTGATCTCCTCCACTGCTCGACTTCTCTTTATTCGGATAATTGAGTACTGATGAATTTACAGAATCCATCAGCAATTTTCTTGAATGAAATTTCCCTCCCACATTCTGATGATGTGTTGCATGAGAAAAATCATGAAAACCCAAAAAGGTGTGGGAGTGCAGGAAGATTACAACTGTGAGAACAAGTACTAATGTTGTTGTGTGATTAATGATGCTTTTCATGATGGTTTGGTTTTGAGAGCAAAATAATATGGAAGAATATATTGAATTAATGCTTGCTAGCTTGAGATATTAATTGCTTATTATATAAGGAGAAGAAAAGTTAGATCGAATTTTGTCATGTTTTGTGTTACTTTGAAAATGATTGAGCCTGATTTAATTCTTGGTTGGAGCTCGTGCTTTTGCCTGCCTAAACAATTGTTTGTGTGTTAAAATACACTAGTAGAAGGGACGAGAATGACGATTAAACTATGGCTCAAACTCGAGTTTACGTTATTATAATTGTTCAGTGCAAAGTATGGGACATCAGTTGATTAATGTACATATTTCGTTGCAAGTTTTACAAAAGACTAGCTAGAGAATTTGTATAATTCATTATGTGCTATATGTATAATGATTTATCATCGTCATGATATAACATTTGTCATCTTATTTTACGACTCAAACGGTATTTAATAATTCTAAAATGCGATCAAATACTATTATAGTAAAAGGATTTAAGTTTCCTCCGTCGTCGGAACTCATCCATTCATATTCAGAATCAATCTACGTGAAATTTTGCCAGAACTATGTTTATTTAATTACTATAAAATTCTTATTTTTCCTGGAATCTTGAAATAGCATGGAAATTGGGAGGACATGTTCACATGCCATGCTGATTTGACTCGTATTATTGAGTAGCCAATCTTCAAATATCTAAGAACATGTGTCATGTGACTTTTGGCAACACATCACTTTGCTCGTCTTTTTAAAGATTATTATTATTATTATTATTATTATTATTATTATTATTAGTGTAGTAGTAGTAGTAATATACACATATTGCGTCGAAAGAATGTAAGCGAGTTAAATATTGTAACAGTTATGAATATTTTGCATTCTCATTGATTCGAAATAAACAATAAAATTATCCAATCGATTACTATATATATCTATCCAGTAATCATATATATTCACACAGAAGGACTCTAGACAATTCATCATCAACAACACAAGTACAGGATTCTCTGCAAATTTAGTTATACCTTTTTATATATAGTTTTAGTTTTAATTTTATCTTCTTGTTGGAAATATATTAAATAAAAATTTTGAATGAAAATAATGGATCATGAATGTGTGAGTGTTTTTTGGCTCTCCACATTCTTGAATTAATTTGAGGCTTTTGGCTCTCCACATTCTTAAGTTAAATGAAAGATTAATTGAGTTAATTAATTTTATGACTCTTGGTGTGCTTTTTGAAGCCTATAAATAGTGTTCTCATTTTCTCAATCTAAACACACATTATTCAAGATCTCACTCAAGAATTCTCTTACATTTCATATTGTTAGCTCTTCTTTTGGCCTCCATTTAATTTTGATGATAAAGTGAAGGTACGATTCGAGTTCGCCGGAGTAGTGAATTTGTGCTTAGTTTGCTACTGGTTTTTTCGTTGTATCCTGGAAAACAGACGTCTGTACGTGTTGATCCTCAAGCATCTAGTGGAGTGGACGAATCTGTTTTAAAAAAACTGTACTAGTTACAGGCCTCGGTTTGCTTGACTATTTCCTTACTTGTTTGCTTTATACTTTTCAGTATTTGTGTATTCGTTATACTATTGAATTGTTATACGATCATTCTTTCTTCTTGTAATATTATTTCTGTAATATTCACGTTTTGAATTTGCATATTTTGGATAACAAACTTAAAACAAAATTTGGTGCTCATTACGTGATTTGTTTCAGAAATGGCTTCTGCTTCAAGTGAGACTACTCATGTTGTCCCTATTGTCACGGTTCCAAATCGTGTCGTTCCTCCTGTTGCCCCACGTGGTGCTGCCGTTCCTATTCCAAACAGTCACGGAGAAAAGCCAGATAAGTTCACTGGTGCGGACTTCAAGAGGTGGCAACAGAAAATGCTCTTCTACTTGACGACGCTGAACCTGGCCAGATTCCTCTCGGAGGATGCTCCTAAGCTCAAGGAGGGTGAGGGAGATGATGAATCCGTCAGTGCTTTAGAGGCATGGAATCATTCTGATTTCCTATGCCGAAATTACGTGCTGAACGGATTGGCAAATTCACTCTACAATGTGTATTGCGAAAAGAAAACGGCCAAAGAGCCGTGGGAATCCCTTGACAGAAAGTACAAAACCGAGGATGCGGGGGCCAAGAAGTTTCTTGTAGGCCGCTTTCTGGATTTTAAGATGGTGGATTTCAAGCCGGTAATCAGCCAAGTTCAAGAGATCCAAGTGATTCTTCACGAGATTCACGCTGAGGGGATGATGTTGAGTGAATCCTTTCAAGTGGCTGCCATTGTTGAGAAGCTACCACCGGCATGGAAGGATTTCAAGAACTACTTGAAACACAAGCGAAAGGAGATGAATGTTGAAGAACTCATTGTTCGACTTCGTATCGAGGAAGACAACAAGAGCTCTGAAAGACGACTGTTTTCTCTAGTTACTGCTAAAGAAAATGTTGTGCAGCATGACCAAAGCTCGAAAAAGAAACACTTCAATCCTTCGAACAAAAGGATGAAGATAGGACCAAAAGGATGCATTACGAAGAAGAAGTTCTCCGAGAAATGCTTCAACTGTGATGGTACTGGTCACAAGGCCTCTGAGTGCAATAAGCCAAAGAAAAACCGAGAGGTGAATATGGTGGAGAACATATCCCATGAGGTTTCAAACATGAACCTCTGTGCTGTCATTTCTGAAGTGAATCTGGTTGGTTCAAACCCAAGGGAGTGGTGGATTGACACTGGTGCCACTCGCCATGTTTGCTCTGACAAAGAGATGTTTGCAAATCTTGAGAAATCCATGAACGGGGAAATGTTGTTCATGGGGAATTCTGCAACTTCTGAAATCAAGGGACAAGGGAAAGTGGTTTTGAAGATGACCTCTGGAAAAGAGCTGACTTTGAACAATGTGTTGTATGTGCCAGACATCCGTAAAAACTTGGTGTCTGGGTCACTGATTAACAAGCATGGTTTTCGCATTGTGTTTGAGTCAGATAAAGTTGTTTTGTCTAAGAGTGAAATGTTTGTAGGAAAAGGCTATGTAAGCAATGGTTTGTTCAAACTCAATGTAATGGCTATTAAGCCCGTGATCAATAAAATGAAATCTTCTGCTTACTTGCTTGAGTCTTCAATTTGTGGCATGGTAGACTAGGACATGTTAATTATGATACGATTCGTAGATTAATTAACTTGAAAAACATTCTTACATTAAAAATTGATACACAACACAAATGCAAAACTTGTGTTGAGGAAAAACTAACAAGATCATCTTTTCAAACAGTTGAAAGGAAATATGAACCCCTTGATTTTATACACTCTGATCTATGTGATTTAAAAGGAGTACAAACACGTGGTGGAAACAAATACTTCATTACTTTTATTGACGATAGCACAAAATATTGTTATGTGTATCTTCTTAAAAGTAAAGATGAAGCTATTGAAAAGTTTATCCACTACAAAAGTGAAGTTGAAAACCAACTTAGCAAGAAAATTAAGGTGCTGAGAAGTGATCGTGGAGGAGAGTATGAATCACCATTTGCTGAGTTTTGTGCTCAACATGGTATCAGGCACGAAAGAACTGCACCTTACTCTCCTCAGCAAAATGGTGTCGCAGAGTGAAAGAATCGCACTTTGAAAGAAATGATGAATGCACTGTTACTGAGTTCTGGTTTATCATAGAACATGTGGGGGAAGTTGTTCTAACAGCTAATTACCTTTTAAATAAGATACCCCGAAAAAAGCAAGATAAAAGTCCATATGAATTATGAAAAGAAAGAATACCTTCATACCAATATTTGCGAGTGTGGTGGTGTCTTGCCGAGGTAGCCGTACCTACTCCGAAAAAGGTAAAAATTGGACCAAAAACTGTTGATTGCTGTAGTAACCCAGATTCTATTTTAAGATAATGATATGTTAAACATGATTAAGGGTTAGTAATTAACCAATTCCAGGGCATAATTGGACTTCAGAATTACCAGAGGGATCGCTGCATATAAGGGTGATAGCCAAGTTCCACTTTCCATGCTATGATATGGCTTATAATTTTAAATGTGGCAAAACATGATTAAGGAGTCCTTATTTGGTAAAAATAAGTGGAAAATCAGCTCCAAAATGTCCGAAAATGATAGGAAGGGTCCTGGGGGTCTCGAACAGTTCGGAGGCACCGAAATGAGTTTGGACCATCCGAACTCAAATACAAAGTTCGGACCATCCGAACCCAGCACTTAGGAGGCTCCGAACTCCGACGGATTTTTGGCTATAAATAGGGCTCTTCGGAGTCATAATTTGAATATGAATTCCCCAGTTTTTTTCTTCAGTTATATAGTGTGAGTTATACACTTGAGGGCCTTATCGGTTATAATAGAGGTTCTGGAATAACCAAGGAGTGGTTATAGTCATCCGGGACTAGCGACTTCAAAGGGCTATCAACGGACGAAGGTATGGTCCGGGAATCTATTTAAATTTTGGGAGTACTTATTAGCTTAGTTAAGGCTTATAGAACTTGTGTAGTGATACGATGAACTTCTGAATATAGGCTTGGAACCTAGGATCCTACTATACTTGAACTAGCTTAGAGGTACGTACACATTGACTGAGATTGCCAGCGAGTATACATGTTTATATGTTGCATTTATTTGGCATTATTATATGGCATGATATATGATTTACCGCTTTCTATATTCATATGTCATGTACATATACACGTTGAGCCTATACCTTGATATACCTGATTATAGAGCCGCTCAGCTCTATACTCGATAGTCTGTCACTGAGAGTACCGCGACAGCGGGGACATTTATGTCTGACTACTCTGGTGTACTTGACGAGTGTGGTTGCAACCAGAGGTTGATCCGTGCGGTGGCAGCACTCATGTGGCGCCGGTACTGAGCATGACTTTTCAGATGACCCTTTACCAGTCATCATGTTGCATGCACTATATACATATGTTTACTCATGTTTATGTACTGGGCGTTAGCGCTCACGTCCTAGTTATTATCTTGGACATCTTGTTCCATGGGGCAGGTCGCAGGATGGACGGAGCTGGTAGTTCAAGGCAGGACTAGGGAGCAGGAGCCTTGAGGAGTTTATTATACAGCAGGATTCGATATAGCTGTATAATATTTACTTTTAAGTTTTTCGATATGGTTGTATCACTACAGTATTAAGCCTGGATATATTTTACTAAGCTGATATGTAATTTATGGATTATGTTTCCGCACGTTTTACTCTGTTAAGTATTTTGCTGTATTAAGTTTAATGCATGCTATTAGTTGCCAGTTAGTAGGTGATTCCATGCAGGGTCACTACAATTGCATTTTCATAGAATATGCACACAACAGTAGCTCTTATCAATTCCTTGTGTATGAATCTCAAATTCCCGACATTCATAAGAATACGATAATGGAATCAAGAAATGTTTCGTTCTTTGAACATGTGTTCCCTTGCAAATCTAAGAAAGAACCAAGTTCATCCAAAAGATTACATGAGACAATGGAAAAAGAACAAGAGGTTAACTACGAGGTTGAACCTAGACGTAGCAAAAGAGCTAGAACTGAGAAATCATTTGGTTCAGATTTCATCACTTTCATGATGAAAAGTAAACCTCAAAACTTCAAGAAAGCTGTAAATTCATCTGAAGGACCTCAATGGAAAGAAGCTATAAATTTCGAAATAGAATCCATTTTGCAAAATTATACGTGGGAACTAGTGGACCTTCCTCTGGAAAGCAAACCACTAGGTTATAAATGGATTTTTAAATGGAAAATGAAATCAGATGGAACAATAGATAAATATAAAGTCAGATTGGTAATACCGTCAACGTGAAGGGCTTGATTACTTTGACACTTACTCTTCAGTCACGAGAATAACTTCCATTCGAGTGATACTTGCAATTATCGCATTGCGAAATCTTGAAGTACATCAAATGGATGTAAAGACTGCCTTTCTAAATGGAGATTTAGAAGAAGAAATTTACATGAAACAACCTGAGGGATTTTCTGCACCTGGGCAAGAAAATAAGGTTTGTAAATTGGTGAAGTCTTTGTATGGTTTAAAGCAAACACCAAAACAATGGCACGAAAAATTTGACAAAGTCATGTTAGAAAGTGGATTTAAAGTCAATGAGTGTGACAAATGTGTATACGTAAAGAACACTGAAAGTGGCTATGTTATTTTGTGTCTTTACGTAGATGACATGCTTATCATCGGTAGCAATGATAAGATGATCAAATCCACTAAAAAATTGTTAAACTCAAAATTCGACATGAAGGATTTGAGATTAACCGATGTCCTTGGAATTAAAATCCATAGAACATCAGAAGGGATGGTTCTAAGTCAATCACATTATGTGAAAAAAATACTTGAGAAATTCAATAAGGATGACTCTGCATTGGCAAGAACCCCAATAGATACGAGTCAACATCTAACGAAGAATCGGGGTGAGATATCTCCCAACTAGAATACTCTCGAGTCATTGGTAGTCTGATGTACTTAATGAGTTGTACATGACCAAACATAGCCTATGCAATAAGCAAATTGAGCAGATTCACCAGTAATCCAGGAGATGAACACTGGAAAGCAATTATAAGATTGATATGGTATTTAAAATACACTCGTGACCATGGGCTGCACTATACCAGATATCTTGCTGTTATTAAAGGATACAGTGATGCAAACTAGATATCTGATATGAAAGACTCAAAATCTACAAGTGGATTTGTATTCACTTTAGGAAGTGCAGCAACTGCTTGAAAATCTTCTAAACAAACTGTAATAGCCAGATCCACGATGGAATCTGAGTTTATTGCACTTGACAAGTGTGCTGAAGAAGATGAATGGTTGCGTCTATTTTTAGAAGATGTTCCAGGATGGGTGAAACCTGTACCGGCTATTTGCATTCATTGTGATAGTCAATCTGCGATCGGAAGGGCACAGAACAAGATGTATAATGGAAATTCTAGACATATACGTCGTAGACAGAACACCATTAGACAACTACTCTCAACTGGAGTTATCTCTATTGACTATGTAAAGTCAAAGGATAATATAGCGGATCCGTTAACCAAAGGGTTAAACAGAGAGTTAGTTGAAAAATCTTCAAAAGAAATGGGTCTGAAGCTTATGGAATAAATTGGTGCGAAGAAAAACCCAACATATGCTGACTGGAGATCCCAAGAACTAGTTTCAATGGGACAACCTAATCGCACAGGTTTGGTAGATCACTGTGGGGGTTATCCCTAGTCTATTCCTATTGCAAACAGTGAATGTTGAGGATAAGCTTATTGTTTTTAATGATTCTGATGAAATTCAACATAGAATCACCTATGTGAGAGAGAAGTGAGGCCGCTTCGAAGGAATTACAAGGCTCAATACTAGACCCTCTTACAGAACCAGGCGTGTGTTCATGGCCAAAACGAACACAATCATGAGAACTGATAGTATCAGGGAGAGTCCTGTGTGAAGTATATTTTAATTTACACAAACGGATGTACAATTCAAAGACATCGCATCTACTGTCAACCAGTACATTACTATGCTTTCACAGGGAAGGTTCAAAGGATAACACCTACTTATCCTTTGCAGGATTCAACTGTAGAGCTTTATTACCAAAAATTCGTATCAATTTTCATTCATGTGGGGGATTATTGGAAATATATTAAATAAAAATTTTGAATGAAAATAATGGATCATGAATGTGTGAGCGTCTTTTGGCTCTCCACATTCTTGAATTAATTTGAGGTTTTTGGCTCTTCACATTTTTGAGTTAAATGAAAGATTAATTGAGTTAATTAATCTTATGACTCTTGGTGTGCTTTTTGAAGCCTATAAATAGTGTTCTCATTTCCTCAATCTAAACACACACATTATTCAAGATCTCACTCAAAAATTCTCTTGCATTTCATATTGTTAGCTCTTCTTTTGGCCTCCGTTTAATTTTGGTGATAAAGTGAAGGTACGATTCAAGTTCGCCGGAGTAGTGAATTTGTACTTAGTTTGCTACTGATTTTTCCGTTGTGTCCTGGGATACAGACGTCTGTACGTGTTGATCCTCAAGCATCTAGTGGAGTGGACGAATATGTTTTAAGAAAATTGTACTAGTTACAGGCCTCGGTTTGCTTGACTATTTTCTTACTTGTTTGCTTTATATTTTTCAGTATTTGTGTATTCGTTATATTATTGAATTGTTATACGATCATTCTTTCTTCTTGTAATATTATTTTTGTAATATTCACGTTTTGAGTTTGCATATTTTGGATAACACTTCTAATGTAAAAAAATTAAAAAATCAAGAAGTTAATTTATCCAACTTATATCAACACAAGGGAGCATCGCTTGTTTTTAAAAATTGGATTTCACATATTTGACACGATTTGGTGTCTGACACGTATAAATTTTTGGTGCAAACGATATTTTGATTAAATGGATTTTCTTAAAAATTTCACACTGAATGAAATGAATAAGTGAGTTCATTCACCACTTTTTATACTCGTCAGTCGTCACTCGAGAAACAAAAGCCATAGCCTATATTTATTCAGATATGTATTTTAAATGAAGAAGAAGAAGATCAGAAGAGTTGCTAGTATATTTCACTCAGAATAATTTTTGTTAATATATTTTTTCTAACTTTGAGATTTTTATCAGTTTTATTTTCCAACTATATCATTAAGTTTTTTTATTTTAAAAAATCATTAAGCTTTTTTGGTTGATTAAGTATTTTTTTTAAGAATTAAGTTGGTTTTTTTAATTAAATATTATTAATTTAAACAAATTAATGAATCAGGTTGATATAAAAATCCGAGGAATGATTCCTCGGATTTTTCAAATGTTTGAATAACTTTGAGATAGATCTGTCAAACGGGCCAACTCACGTCCCACCAAAAACCCACCGTTTGACAAGTCAAGGACGGGCCGGCCAACTATCCCGACGAGCTGAAAATTCTCAACCCAACCCAAGTTGGGTTGCGAGTTAGGCGGACCGACTCACGAGTTGGCTCACTACAAATAAAAATTATTATAATTAATTATAAATTTCATAAATAAATATTAATAGACACATATTAATAAAAATTTTAATTATTGAAGTATTGATTTCATATGTGTAAATTTTATATAAAGTAATTAATACAAAAAAATTTCACAACTTTTATTTAAAAATATATATGTCACAATAAAAATAAAAAAAATAATTATCCAGTCCACTGCGGGCTGACCCGCCTAGGCCCGCGACCTGCGTGAGTTGGCCTACCTAAACCTACCTTTAGTTGGGTTGAAACCCACTTAAATTGTGTGGCGGGGTGAGCGGGGCCGGGCCGACCCGACCCGATCATCCTAACCCGGATTGACTGACACCCGGATTCCTCAATTTCAAGTAACGAATTTTCTTAACCATCAAAAACAATATTATTTTTTTTATTAAAAATATATCATATATATATATATATATATAATATGCTCAATTTCCTTTAATTTTTATACTGCTCGTGGATATATAGTTGATTTCAAGGGATATGATGTCCCCAGAGTGTTACTGTTATGATATCCACATTAAAATATTAAATTAATAAAGATTGAATAATAAACTAACGAGGTCAAACCACCCAACAGACAAATTTTTTGGGATAAACACCTCATGAGTTTATAACCTAACATTGATGTTTTTGTTGAGAGCCGACGTAGCGGAAGAGACGACCTAGAAAATGGCTACCATTAGAGAAAAGGTGAGTAAAAACCTTCTAAAATGGGCCGTCGCAGACGTCGGCTTCTCAAAGGATTATCATAATAGCTACTCTCATCATTCACAATTTGATATCTCTTGAACCTTTATCTTTTCAAGTATTCCAAGTTTTTTTTTTTTGTTAGAGTGACCTCAACAAACACTTGCTTTGAAATAGAAGTGACGGGATGCGAGTTACATCAACTTGGTGTGGAGCACTGGTTTCATTCATGGTGTGGAGCACTGATTTCATTCATTTTTTAATTATTTATTTCCGGTACCATATTTTAGTCTATTGAGCATGTCAAAACTTGGTTGACACAAATTTTGTAAAGCGTGTGCAGATGTGTGTCAAGTGTCAAAATGACATCAATTGAAAACAACAAAACATGAAAATACGATTTCTAATTTGTGGTTTGTGGGTGTTAGAAAAAGTTGAAGATAAAAATAGATATAGAAGCTCATGTTAAACATGATTTTCTTAAGAAGATTTTGCTCTGCTTTTGGTGCTGACCGAATACAATAATTTTCTTCAAAAATACAACAAGTTTGATTTATGATAATAGTACAATAAATCACAAGTTCCAAAAACTAAAAAAATTATAAACTCTCGTTGATCCGGTTAACCGACATGTGAACCATGGGCCTGGTCCGGATAGGCCTTGGCCAGGTCTAACCCACGATCCTAAATTTCGGGTTGTAAAACTAAAAGGGCCTTAATTTGAAAAAAAATTAAAAGAAAATCCCCAAATATCATTTAAAACCCATTCACTTTCGCAGCTCACTCATTCTGCAAAAACCCTCGTCCAAAACCCAGAACCACCACCTCCCTAACTCCTGCCCGCCGCCGCTCGTCCTCCGCCGCCTCCATACGGGTCTTAAAATTTTGTTTTTCACCTTTCATGCTGAGATTCAGAAACGCGGCCAGCTGTTCCTCCGTTTAAAAATACCGTATTTCCAAATATTTGAAAAAGATTTGGCTGTAGAATTGTTGTTTTCTTTATTTAACTTCATTATCGATCATAATTGGACTGCGCATCTAAGAAACTGAAAGAGGCCATTGGCTTGAAGGATCACGAGGTGATGGGGAAGAAAGAAGCTGAAGAACATGTTGGGACGCTGCGGAAGCTTCAAGAAAAGGTCTTTTTGCCACTCATCGATTTCGTGGATGCTTTTCTTAAATTTTCATTTTTTTTGTTTCCGTTCAGTTGTGTATTACCGAATTCAGTTGGCCACAACCTTAGATGTTGCATGAGGATAGACGCGACGAGCAGCAGTGTCTTCCTGCAAACTTTCAAATTTTCAGATTTTACAGTTTCACACACTTGCTAGTTTCCTAGCTGAGCCATCCAAGATTACCGATTCAATGTTGCTGTGTTTTACCTTGAATTTATGGAACATTTTGTATCTTATATGTCGTATATATAGAATGTTCTAGGATGTTATGCAAAGCCACTCTCCCACGATTTAACATTCGTTCGCTAGTTCATAATATTTGATGATTAGGGTGTTATATTTTCTATGGTGCATATCTGCAGGACCCGGAATTCTATGAATTCTTGAAAGAACATGACAAGGATCTCTTGGAATTTGATGATGAGGACATTGATGTGAGTCAACCAATTTTGTATGTATATAGTTTGTAATTATAGGTATTATTCTACAGATCACTAGAATTTGTCCCCCTCATATTTTTAGGATGACGCCCAAACTGATGCAGAGGAAGAAGAAACAGCAGTTGTTCATGTTGAACACGAGGATGATAAACTTGAGAAGGAAGAAGAGCCTTCTAAAAAAGTGATAACTAGTGCAATGGTTGATTCTTGGTGTAATGCAGTTCATGAAGGACCAAAGTTAGGGGCAGTTCGCTCGCTTTTGAGAGCTTTTCGTTCTGCTTGCCATTATGGTGATGATGGTGGTGATGACCCCACAACAAACTTTAGTACGATGTCTAGTGCTGTTTTTAATAAAGTAATGCTTTTTGTTTTAAATGAAATGGATGGAATCCTTCGGGAACTGTTGAAATTACCATCTTCTGGTGGGAAAAAGGAGATGATTGTGGATTTGATGAATACAAGACGCTGGAAGAACTACAACCATTTGGTGAAGTCATATCTTGGGAATTCTTTGCATGTATTGAATCAAATGACCGACAATGAAATGATAGCATTCATGCTAAAGCGTCTTCGATATTCCTCTTTATTTTTGGCTGCCTTTCCTGCTCTCTTGAGGAAGTATATTAAGGTATGATTTTCCACCTGTTTGTTTGTCAATTACATACTTCTCAGTCTTTGATGATGTAGTGCTTCATAGTTACGGGTTTTTTTTTTTGTTGAAAATATAATGTATATAAACACCATAGTTTACCAGACAAGTGCACAAAATGATGATAATAAGGAAACTATAAAGGAGAAGGTGACAGAAAGAGATAAAGAGAGATGGAGACGCTTTCAATATGTTAAACCTCATTGTCGTCAACTAGTTGCTCCTACAGTCCCACTTGCTCATGGCTGTGTCTGAGCTTTGCCTGGGGCCATCATAGTGAAACACATGAATTTGTCCTTGCGTTATTTCTGTGCGATCTGATACTCTCTATTATCTCGAAATAAATTAGACAAAGAGGTTCATTAATTTGGGCGATTGTTTGTGTTCTGCAATACAATATTCGGCCATGAATTTCAGTAGAATTTTAATTTAACTGCTATCACAATTGGGGCTGATGTGTGATGCCGGATATTTCGTCATTTCAATTAGAGCCGTTGGCAAGAATTAGCTCCAATAATTTGATTTAACATTTTTTTCCTGGGCACAATAATATCATATTTTATGCAGAAGCTGTAACATTTTCAGGTCGCTCTTCATTTTTGGGGTACAGAAAGCGGTGCTCTGCCAGTTGTTTCCTTTCTATTCTTAAGAGACTTATGCATACGACTTGGTTCTGATTCCCTAGATGAGTGCATCAGAGGAATGTACAAATCCTATGTCTTGAATTGCCATAATATTAATCCAGCAAAATTGCAGCACATTCAGTTTCTCAGCAACTGTTTTATTGAACTTCTTCGGGTGGACATTTCATCTGCTTACCAACACGCCTTTGCTTACATCCGGCAATTGGCAATGATTTTGAAGGAAGCACTTTCTGGTTCCAACAAAAAGAACACTTATAAAAAGAAGGGGAAGGATGCACCTTCTCGTTCCAAAAATAAGAGGGGGAAAGAAGCACCTTCTGGTAAAACGATTAAGAAGGTGTGGTCTTACATATTCTTCTGCTGATGATTGTTACTATAAATTTGAGTTTGCGTTTCATGGGGATCACATTGCCTACATTTAGGTTAATAATCTAACCTCAATTCTTCATTTTCATACAATTTATCACAGGACACGTTCAGAAAGGTTTATCAGTGGAAGTTTATTAATTGCCTGGAGCTATGGACTGGTGTCATCTGTGCATATAGCTCGGAAGCTGATTTGATCCCCCTTGCTTATCCATTGACTCAGATTATAATGGGGGCTGCTCGTTTACTTCCATCTGCTTGTTACTTCCCCGTCAGATTGCGTTGTGTGAGAATGCTCAACCGAATCAGTGCCTCAACCAATACTTTCATTCCCGTTTCTCTGCTTTTGTTGGACATGTTAGAAATCAAAGAATTGCGTAAGCCACCTACGGGAGGAGTGGGCAAAGCCATTGATTTTTGTCCTATTCTGAAGGTATCGTTGATAAGTTTCTAATCCATGATTCCAGGAGTCTTATTTCCTTTAACATGAATTTAAGATGGTCCGTTAACAGGTAAGCAAAGCCACCCTATCTACACGAGCCTTTCAGGAGGCTTATGTTTTTTCTGTGGTTGAGGAGCTCACCGAACATCTTGCTCAGTGGAGTTACTCAATTGCTTTTTTGGAGTTTTCTTTTATTCCTAGCATTCGGTTACGCAGCTTTTGTAAATCCACTAAGGTTGAGAGATTTCGTCGGGAGATGAGGCATCTCATTCGTCAGGTTTATGATATGTTCATCAGTGATTGCGTCTGTTAATTTGATGTCTGCATTATGTCGTAAAAATAAGATCTATTGAAAAGCTTGACAGAGCATTTCGTAGTTGATGCAGTGTGTTTATGTTAACTCTATTAATCTGTTACTCGAATGGTGTAGGTTGAGGCGAATTGTGATTTTATAAACAAGAAGCGGACAACATCATCATTGTCGCCAAATGAAATCGCGGTTGAATCTTTCCTTGAGGTCAGGAAATCTACTGACGGTTTTGTCCTCATCTTAACTATTTACCTGTCTGCATATTTGATATATTAATAAAATATATTTGATTGTTTATATTGCATCCTGATTGATTTTTTTTACGTGTACACTAGGATGAAAAGAAGTCAGGGACTAGCCCCCTGTCGCGGTATGTTGCCACTCTACGCCAGAGAGCAAAGGAAAGAAATGACTCTTTGAAGGAATCCAGGTGGATAAAATGAGTCATCTAGTTTATATAATCGTATTGAATTTGAAACTTTTGTTCTCTAAACTTTTACAAAATGACATTTTATCTAGTGTACTTGTTGGACATCATGCTTCAAAATTTGGAAACGGCTTAGAAGAGGATGATGAAGATGATGATTCTGAGGATGAAGAAAACACTGATCTTTTGCTGCCTGAGCCCCAGTCCAAGTACTCTCTCGTTTTCTCTGTCTGCAGCATAATGTGTTGTATGAGTTATGTTGAACTCAACTAAATATCTCACCGGTTGAGTTCTAATATTTGAGATCAAATTTTTTTTGTTGTACATGGCAAAATTGTTCTGCATGTGTTCATATGACTTAGGTAGTGTTTTGTAGAATTTCTAGGAAGCACTTCTTAGTGAAATTCTGTTAAAGAAAAAATGAGAAGTGCTTCCTAGAAGTTTTACAAAACACTACCTTAGTTTAAGAAAAGTACCAGGTGATTTAATGTGAATGAGTATTGGAGCCTGGCTTATATGTGGTATAGCTTCAACTGATCTACTTACGTGAGCCTTAGCCAAACTGCTTGTGGAGCTTCCATTGTGCAGTGCTTGTCTTAAATTGAATTGTTTGGTCACTAGGAATAAGCCTCAGAGACATGTTAAGAGGAAGAATGACGAACCATTGGACGATGCAGCCATGGATGAAGATGTTGTAGAGGATTTTATTCTCAGTTCTGACGAAGATAGTCCGATAAGGGACGATGCAGAGGAAGAGGACAGTCCCCTGAAGGCAGCTGCCCCGAAACGGAGGAGCAAGAAACAGAAGCAACCGGTGGAGATGTCTATGGAGGAGACTAAGGTAGGTCATAAAAAGTCGAGGAAGAGGAAAAGGGAAAAGGGTAAACCTTAAATCTCTCTTTTTGAATTATCCACCAATTTTGCTTAAAAATTAATTTGTTTGGAAATTGCAGAAATTGTAAGATCATGCTGCTTTGTAGTTCTTTGTAGTAATTAGTGTTTTAATTATTAAAATTTTATTGCTCGACTCACCAAACTTGGTTTAGGTTTTGAATTTAATCTGTATTATCATCCAATCACTCTTAAGAAACCTAAACCACATGGAAATCTGTCGAGAATCGTTTCAATCTTGGCGCTCTGTAGGGGTTTTTTTTAAAAAAAAATTATAATATACTCTCTCAGTTTCAATTATATATGCAATGTTTTTTTATTTATTTATCTCAAATATATAGAGATATATCATATTTAATAATATGTTTTAACGCTTTCTTATTAATTTATTTTTGTTAATTACATCTAAAAAATTGTGCAATTTTTTTTTAATATATTAAATATGCATAAAATAAAAAGTTTGTATAAAATTTGTTTTTTTAACTATGAAAAAAATCGGTTGATATAATCGGGATAAAGAGAGTAATATAATAACAATATATTATATTTAGTTTGAATCTATCAATTTTGATAACCATCATACACGTGTATTAGTTAAGTAAAATAAGATTCGACACAATTTAGGTAGTGTTTGGTGGATATTTTAGGAAATATTTTTTAGTTTTTTTTTTCACAAAATTTTAAAGTTTTATGAAATTTTGTGAAGAAAAAACCGAGAAATTATTTCTAAAAGTTCTTCAAAACACTATCTTAATATCATCCTTCAAAAGTCTATTTTCTGGCCTTCATACAAAATCAGGTTTTTATGACAATATTATGTATTGCGGTTTTATTTTTCTGTTACACAAATTGAATGCTGGAAAGGGTCTGTATAGAACAAAACTATGCTGGAGACATCATTATCGATTAACACGGGGTAAATTATGGGGGCAAAATTTTTTTTGAAACGGTCTCACAAATTAATTTGTGAGACGTGCCTTTTATTTAGGTTACCCATGAAAAAATATTAATTTTTATGCTAAAAGTAACTTTTTATTGTAAATATGGGTAGGATTGACCTGTCTCACGGATAAAAATCCGCGAGACTGTCTCAACCTATTCAACTCTCTGAGTTGTGTTAGTTTGTAAATCACGTCAATCAAATAAATCGTATCGACAACCTTTATACGATGGATGGATTCACCTCATATATAAAAATGATATCAGAATTCATCTTATATATATTTCCGACCATGTGTACACGTAAATTCAATTGAAATTATTTTGTATTATCATCTAATCACACTCTTTACAAAAATGGGAAACTATCGACAGTCGTTTCAATCTTTAATTTGCGCTTTGTTAATATATATCCAATTCCTAATTGTTTTCTAGATTGGTGGAAAATGTTTATTATTAAAAGAATCAATTTTGAGTTTCTACTTATATCCAAGCTATTCAAACAGTAAACAATCATGGAGAGGATATCGGAACAGCAGGTGTTATAGCTCCGGAGTTAATTTACTACGCTAGCTGCAACAAGGCTTTTAAAATTTTTTTTTTCGAACAAGAAAATATTCATTGAACAGAATCAACTAGAATTACATCAAAAATAAAAGAAGACGAAGGAGAAAATTGTTCCTCCAGACCAGACATAGAACCTACTGCTTTAGCTAGAACATTAGCATCTTTTAATTTATTTCTTTTAAGCATATGCGGAGAACTGCGAATACAGTCACACACAATCTAGCTCGGAGTGCTATGTCTTCATGTAGGGGTTTCGAATGGAATGGTTAACTGGTGTTTTATACCAGTGTGGTGGTCAAATGTGTAAAAAAATGACACGATTGCTTCTTCTTAATGAATGTGTGTTCATTCTAATTTTTTTTTTTATATAGAACTATCATAATTATATTAAATGAAATTCGGCACTATTTAATATTATCCCTCGAAAGTAGTTCCCAGCCTTCATACAAAATCAGGTTTTTTCTCTCCAAAAAAAGAAATCAGGTTTTTATGACATTATTATTTATTGTGGGTTTGAATTAGGGTGGGATCGGACATACCTGTCACGTAACTCATCTATCTAATTTTTGTTTCAATAAGAATCGAGAGTCTATTTTTTTTTTCTCATCACGTACCCGACACATGTCGAGACTTGAATATTCGGGATCTCGAATCGGTATCCCTTCGAGCGTGGAGAGAATATAACGATAATCTTTTCATGTTAAAAATTTTGTCTAAAATTTTTTTTTATTTATTTTTTTAAAAAAAAGACTATTTATAAATGTATGTATAAATAAAAATAAGCCGATGACATGTAGTTCATTTTGCACCAAAGTCTCAAATATGGGATGATGTCTCGTGTCTTAAAAAAAACAAAAACAAAACAAAACCTTTACTTAGAAATATATCAGTGCATAATAAGATCATTATATATATTCATGATTAAATTTGATTATCATAAAATTCAAAATATTGTACGCAATAACTAAGATTGTAAAATTTTTTCATGAAATATATATATTGTTCATGCAAAACCCAAATTCACATCAAAAGTTGTGATTAACACATGAAAATCTTGCATTTCATATTTTTTTCGAAGAAAAACATCAATTTTGCAATTGATTATTGTTGTTGATCAAATATTCGGAATACAAATTACATTCAAAATACGAGTTAACAAATAACTTTTGTTAAATAGATGAAGGGCAAATTGCATCTCTTATTTCGCATTTTTATAGGCTTATTTTGCATATATTGTTATAATTAAAAAATTATAAAAATAAATTAATAAAATTATAATATTTTTTAAAAAATATAAAAAAATAAAATGTTATTTCGTGATCCTAATATTCGATCATTTCAATCATACATAATTGTGCGACATAAGTCCCCAATTAATTTTCGTATAGGCTGAAGCCAAATAAACCAGTAGCCCAATATATATGTAATAAAATTATCAATAAAATTTATTAAAAATATTATTTCGGGTCGGGAATCACGTCGGAAAGATTTTTTATTCCCGATGTCTATCCCAATGTTAATCAGGACTGAAAAAATCCTAAAAATTTGGGTGGAGAAAACGTTAGGTGGGATTTTTTCGGGATAAAAATGAGATGAAATTTGAAAAGGTTCGGATTTTCAGATTTTTTTTCAGCCCTAGCTTGAATGCTGGAAAGGATATTTATGAAACAAAATTCAAACCTCCCTTTTTATTTTCCTTTTTAATACAGATTATGTAATTCATAATAGTTATCTATCAAGAACAATGGATAAACTCCGAGTATATTAGCTCATAAATCATGTTATTAGATAAATAACAAACTCTACACCACAAATTGATTCAAAAATAAATTTATATAAGAATATATAATAGAATATTATTTTTTAATTATTTTTTTTAAAAAATAATAGAATATGAATTTATATGTTGGAAAATGAGTTTTGTACTCATTTAGAGTCAATAAATAATTCGAACAAATTGCGTAACGAACAAGTTTTATATCGCGAGAAGAATTCGTAAGAAATTATTTTTCGATTATCTAATAGGGTGAATGAGAAATTAATTGATAATAGTTCAAATTTTAACGTGTTGAAAACTTAGATGGAGTGATATATATATATATATATATATACACATTCAAATTCGATTATATGAGTGAAATATAATATATTATTATTATTTATATTACATATATCGATGCGTTCAAAAATTTTGTATCAAATAAATTACCTCAAACCAATAATAAACCAATTAATTTTTTCAATAAATCGAGCCGAATTATCCTAAAATAATTCTGTGTGTGTATATATATATATATTGGTTTTGTTTGGTATTTTTTTTAATAATTTTTAATGGGTCGTTCCCCATTTTTTTTTAATATATAATATATTGACTTCTCAAATAAAATAATGTAATTTATTTTAAGTGGCGATCAACCTCTCTTTTTTATGAGATATTTGATTCATTTTTTCTCTTAGAATCTTTCGAGTGGCCGACCAACACAGTGACACACAACACCCATTTAAGATTTAAGGTCATTTTGCCTTAAACAAAAAAATAATTAAGGGCATTTCATAAATGATTTCAGGTTTTTTTGTGTATTTTTTTTCTTCATATCGTGTTTTTTAAGTCATTTTTTTTTTCAAAAAATTAGGTTTTGGTTTCTTGAGAGTATATATTTGTTAATTCTTCTCTTTATTTTTTTCTTGTTTTAAATCTTTGTTTCATTTAATCCTGGAACAACACATTTGATATCAATATTAGAAATACTAAAATTTATTGTAAAAAATGAAATTAGCATTGTTAATTTTTGCATCTTTGATTATTTTTGTTTGAATATTTCTATCTGTTGAATAATTGGTCGAAAATATTTGTGGATAGCAATGTATTTTTTTTACTATATTCATGAATCATAATGTAATTTAATTGATAAAGATATAGTAGATAGTGTTAAATAAACTAGCAAAAAACTGAATGCAATGAATCTAGTTTTATCTACTAAGTTTTATCCAAAAAACTTTGCAGAACATGAGATGCTGCAATTAAAAATCCAATTTGAGCATTTTGATCATGTTCGACAACTTTCTTATATCAGAACTCACTTGAAACTTATTTAATTGTTTAGATCTTGAGAGTGGTTTGGGCTTAGTCTTTCTCTCTTGTTTTTTTTTTTTTTTTCATTTCTAATAATATCTCTTTCAAAAATCTATATGTCTGTGTTTACGCTTTTAGTTTCTTCTTTGTTGGCCCCCCTTTTGCATGATTCTGGCTCCGCCCCTATATAGAAGATGTGTAAGAGACACATAAAAGCGCATATAAATGTATAAAAGAGTGTGTAAGAGCATGTGTAAGAAGTATGTAATATGTAAAACGTATGGGAGACGTATGCATTTCTCACACCATATCTTCTCATCCTCTCTTGTTTAATTTTTATACGAATTTTTAAGCTTCTATCTCTTAAAATCTAAATTACAATACATAAAATCTTTGTTTGAATTTTCTAAGCTTTTGGCTTAAATTCAATCTTTAAAATTAAATTCGAGAGTTGTTTCAAATTTTAAGCAAAACACTTAGATCCAAATTTTGCAAGACATAAAATCTTGGATTTGAATTTTTAAGTTGAACGAATAAAATTCGAATTCACAGCGTTTTAAATATTTCAAAGTTCGTGTTACTTTAAAGTCGATAGTCATTGTATATTGGAAAGCATATTGTCAATAGCAATAAACACAAGGACGGGGTAATAGCCTTTTAAATAAAAACAGTCAAACTCTTGCTTCGATTATTTTTTTATAGCTATTTTGTTCAACCACATATAGTCTATTTATCTCAATATTAGTATTTTATCTAACAATATATAATTTCCGACCATGTATACATTGTTATAAGTTCATTTGACCTGAATGGTTTTAGTCCAAGTTGGTGGAGTGCAAAATTTCGTAAAAAAATCATATTTATTATTTATTATTTTATTTAGAAAAAAACAGTAAAATCCTTAAACAATTTACAATATGAAGTGGTTCACGAAGTTCGAGGTGAGGTGTGGGGTCGAGAGTCACGTGTGGTGACATGTCTGCCATTTGTCCCTTTCGCCCCACACTTGTGTAATCCGTGCTCCGGCCAAATTTTTTAACTTCTTTCAGTAACATGCAAGCCCTTTTCCGTCATTTCACCCTCATACCTAATTTTTTTGTTCGATATCGTATACAACCGTCCCACCTGCATCGGCGGAATGGAATTTAAGAGAATTTAACTAATTTTTTTTTGAATATAATTTAACTAATTTTTGACTCGTTAAAACATGGTGTTCAAGTAGGGGTTTCTTTTTTCTTTTTTTTTTTTTTTGTTTGAATTTCAAGCAGGAGTTTCTAGCTTGATAGTAAAATGGGTTAATTCATGGGTTAATATCTACTCCACAAAGTAAAATGAGTAGCGTCGGAGGATATTTAATGAGAACAAATGCTCAAGTCAATGGTCGGTCTATTAAAGTCTCAAAAAAATTAAAGCAATTAATTAGTCATAAGCCATTTCGCTCGAATAATAAGTTTTAATTTATAAGAAAAACTCTCGAATTTTTTAAACAAACTGGTTGTAAATTAAACGAAGGTAAATTACAATGAAATCAAGGTTAAAAATAGTAATTTAATTATATTGTTAAGAAATATATATTAAAACAAATTTTCGGTTGGCGACGCATCCGCATTTTGAATAGTCCAATAAAATCACTCATCACGTACCGATAACGAAAAAAATCTATGACACAAATACACAATCTATAACAATACATTATTTAATTTCATCCACAAGTTGTCTCGTAGTTATTGTAAAATAAATAAATTTATATATACTTAAAATACATCTATATAATAAATATAAAGAATCATATAATGCGTAAAATGTGCACCATACGTATCAATATATATTATTATAATGTACTAAAAAAAAAGTTATAAAAAAAATATAAAAAATAAAAAAGGAAATCCAATCGAAAAGCTACCTTAATTTACTTTCAGTTCCCGCATTCGTCAGCAATTCCAAACACGCCCCAAAAAGACTCAACGGTGGTGCGCAGAATACGACGTGTCCCCGAACCAATCGCCTCTCGACACGTCATCACATCCCCCGGATGAGATGTGGTTACGTTGAGGCATGCATGAAAGGAGGGATCTTTGTGGGGGCCCACGTGAAATTTGGAAAGGCCTTTCCAGTGGAGTTGTATATTAGGGACACCCCTCCTTTTCGTGTTGGGAACCACTGCTCCACATTTTTATTCTTGTTTAATCTTCAATTTGAGCAGAGGAGTTGTCTGTTTTCTTTGGTGAGATTTGGGCAGAAAAAGGAAAGAGCTTCTCCTCCGTCGGAAGTGCTTTCGCACCATCCCTTCGGGTATTCTCTGTTTTTTTTCTCGATCTACATTTTGCGTTTTCATGTTATTGTTCTTTTTGTTGGGGTTCCTTCCCCTGTGAATGTGTTTCAGCTGCATTGGCTTGTAATCGATGGGTCTGTGGAATAATGTTCAGTAATCTTTCTAAAGAATTGATTTTTGGGGTCATCTTTTTTGTGGCGTTTGCGTAATGCTCTGGATTCTTGTGTTTTTTTAAGGAGATTGTTAGCTTAAATTTTTGTCTGCATGTTGAATCCCTGGGGAAATCTGAGATGAAAATGATGATTTTTTATGCAAATGTTTGTGTTTTTGAGATGGGGTGCCATGGATTAGTGTAAAGCATGCCTTTTTCCTGATGGATTGCCTCAACTTTCAGGGGTTGCATGTGATTCAAACCTTTCTTGAAATGGGATTTTCAATTGTGGCGATCGACACATCCATCGTTAATGTGATTTTTTTTAAAGCCCACTTGAATTGAAGCTATTAAATATTCAATTCAAGATATTTAAATGTACAGCTTGCAAGAAAAATCAATAAATAACGTCTTTAATATTCAAGTTGTCTACATCCACTAGCCACCGGACGGCACTTGCATGATAAGAGTGACCTTTCAAAATAAAAAAAAGCTGAATCTTTAATGTGACCCTGTATCCCTAAATACACCAATATATGTTGTTAGTGCAGGTGCTTTGAAGCAAGTGAGGGTGGTGCAAAAAAGGATGGGAGCCGGGGGGCGCATGTCTGTTCCAGCAGCCAAAAATGGGCAAAAGAAGAGCAACACCCTCCAAAGAATGCCTTACTCGAAGCCTCTTTTCACTCTTGGTGACTTGAAGAAGGCCATCCCACCCCACTGCTTCCAAAGATCCCTCGTCCGCTCCTTTTCCTACGTCGTTTTCGACCTCTTTTTCGTGTCTCTGTTCTACTACATTGCCACCTCCTACTTCCACCTCCTCCCGCCGTCCCTGCGCTACGTTGCGTGGCCTGTTTATTGGATTGTTCAAGGGTGTGTGTCTACTGGAGTTTGGGTGATCGCTCATGAGTGTGGCCACCATGCTTTCAGTGATTATCAGTGGGTGGATGATACTGTTGGATTGGTGCTCCACTCGGCTATGATGGTCCCTTATTTCTCTTGGAAATACAGTCATCGTCGCCACCATTCGAACACGGGATCCATGGAACGTGATGAGGTCTTCGTACCCAAGCCCAAGTCGAAAATGGGATGGTACTCCAAGTACTTGAACAATCCAGTAGGCAGGGTTTTGACTCTCCTCATCACCCTCACCCTCGGTTGGCCTCTGTACTTGGCTTTCAATGTGTCTGGCAGGCCTTACAGTCGTTTCGCGTGCCACTACGATCCCTATGGCCCGATATACAACGACCGAGAGCGTCTTCAAATCTACTTATCCGATGCTGGAGTTCTTGCCGCCGCGTATGTGCTCTATCGTGTGGCATTGGCAAAAGGGCTAACTTGGTTGATATGTGTTTATGGTTTGCCTTTACTAATCGTCAATGGCTTCCTAGTCTTGATCACTTATCTGCAGCACACTCATCCGTCTTTGCCTCATTACGATTCCTCCGAGTGGGACTGGCTGAGGGGTGCATTGGCGACTGTGGATAGAGACTATGGCGTGCTGAATAAGGTTTTCCACAACATCACGGACACTCACGTGGCGCACCATTTGTTCTCGACGATGCCGCATTACCACGCGATGGAGGCCACGAAAGCAATAAAGCCGATCTTGAAACAGTATTATCAGTTCGACGAAACCTCCTTTTTCAAGGCTATGTGGAGGGAGGCAAGGGAATGTGTGTATGTCGAGCCGGACGAGAATAGCAAGGACAAAGGTGTCTTCTGGTACAAAAACAAGCTTTGAAACTGTGGTGGCTGCGTGTTTGGTTTTGTGTATCTGTGTTAGTTGTAAGAGTGAGTCTTTAGTGTTTTCCATGGAGAGGAAGTCTTGCTTCAGTTTCCCCTCTGATAAAACAAAACAAAAAAAAGAACATCCTTTAGTTGGTGCGTTCTCTCCTAAGTAATGAGTTGTTAGTTCAAGATAATCTTGTTGGAACTTGTTGGAACCTTAAAATTTATTTAATGGTTTGAGTCTTTTATGATATTTTTGTTGGTTCATCACAACATTGGCGATCCATTCATTCAAGAATGTGCTAAGTTGTACTTGTTGCAACCTTAAACTCGCTAATTATGGTGGTTGATTCTTTTGAAACATAGAATGTTGATTCATTACAACAATCGAGACATTAACGTAGATTCCTTGCAATAAGGAGTATGCTGAAAGTTTAATCAATGCGCCGAAAAATTTCTTTAAATTTGAATCTTTTGTAAAGAAGCACGACTCAAAACAGTACACAAATCAAGTGCAAGAACTTTACTGCATCAGTTTTACTCTTTCTTCTGCTTTCCTCTTCCCGGAGATTATGGCACACAGTTCCTTGGCCGTCCATGTGACCTCTTCCAGGTTTTCGATGCAACCGTAGATCTCCTCCGCAATCTTCATCAGCAGTATCCTGCATTCTGCAGCAACAAAAGAAGATACCTCGGAATCCAATATTGAATCATGATGGAAGAAAATGAAGCATCAAATATGGAAATGGGAAAAGAAAATGGCAGACCTGGAAATTTACTGAAATTGAGCAGACATAATGAAGCAAGAATCTTGTGCTCGACCAGCTCCCCATGTTCCATACATTTTTTGAGTGGAGAGATGAGAGCTGAGAAAGCATAGAGTTGAAATTCTGTATCTGGCAATGAAGCAAGTGAAGAACTCAACCAGGCCATTGTTACCAAGCATACTCGGACCAAATCCGAGTTCCCTAAATTCAAACACTTGCATACAGTCTCCAAGAAAGGCTTAGTCCCATCCTCAAGCAGTGAAGCTGATAAACTCACTAGCCAACTCTCCCTTGCCTTTTCCTCTTCACTGTCTTCGATCTGAGAATCAACCTTCGAATTTTTTGAATTGCCAGAATTCTGGTAAATTTTGGCAGCCAATGTTCAGAATATATCATTTATTTAGTTGGATACAAAATGAAAAAAAAAGAAAGAAGAAGAGATGTACCATTGTCGCTCTTCCATCAAATGACATATCATAGGAGTCATCATCAGTAATATCCCAGTCAGGACCATTGAGAAATCCAGCAAGTTTAAGGATCCAATCCTCTGTCATGAGTTTCCCAGATGAAGAGAAGCAGCCTCCAAGGACTAAGAGAGCTCTGGAACACTTCTTCTGGACTTTTTCATCCGTTAAGCTTTGTCCCAGAGCGACTGTAAGCGCATCTACCGCCTCCTGTCTATACACGTTACTCGTTTGTAGTTGAGACTGCAAACCCAAAGACATTTCCAAGATGGCTAGTTTGAGATCAAACCCACTACAGTTTAAAGCAAATTCATCATTAAGAAATCGGATAAACTATAACACTCACCAGAATATTCAAATGTAGAATCAGAATAGCAACTGCAGGCGTCTCTTCCAGTGTGCACGTCTTGAGATGTATTAACAAATCATCCATCGCATTCGCTAACTGTTCTTCGTCTACACCTTCTAAGAAAATTTGAGAATCCCTCCTCCTAACATACAATACCATTTTTTAAAAAGAATAGCTTCGAGAAATAAAGTTTAAAATGTCATAGAATCCATGATATTGTTTCCAGGACTGGAAGTACCTGTTCAAGCAAATGAGTTCAGTCAGCAGTGAAACTGCATCTGACACTGTCTTCAACTGCTCACCGTGAAGTAGATCAAGCAGACTTGACTTGCTCATGTTTATTGAAAGATCATTCCTGCACTCTTCATCAGCTTCAATGCAACACAACAACAAAGGTAAGATAAACGTCTTCTCCTTATTGTTTCCACTATGAAACCTTTTCAGGAGAAACTGCAAGCCCCCAAGAGATAGAACTCTTTTTGAGTTCTCTACTCTCTTCGTTCCATTTAAAACAACAAGAAGTTGTTCCAAGATACATATGATCATATCATCATTTAATATAAATGAATTTTCTGCAGAATTTGCAGCTACTTGAGAGACTACAGCCAAGATATGCTGAAAGTGGTCACTCTTCCAATTGTCGATAACACGCTTCAAGATGAGATTGGTAGGCGGTACAGCTTGAAATTGTAACGTTTTTCCGGTGACTGGACAAGTAGTGGATCCTTTATTGAACCAGTCAATGATAGCTTCCCGTTCGAAACTTTGACCTGTCTCAAGGGTCACTGGATCTTCAAAAATAAGGCCAGTCAAGTGGCATACGAAGTCGCTGGGGATGCTTGAAAGTGCAGGTTTATCTCTAAACTTTTCATGATTCTCCGCTTGTTCTGCATTATATAAGAAATAATACATAAACAATGGTTACAAGAAGAACCTATGTTGGTATGAATCTATCTTCACTAACCTTGAACATTACTCTCACATTCAATTTGCTGCATCAAGGAAAATATAAAAAAATTAGTGGAAGGAACTCGTAATACGTATATTTGCATTAGCAGTGGACAGAGTATCACCAAGGCTGTAGGGTGTGAATATTTTTTTTGATAACTCTGAGAATTTCTGTATCTTTCATCAGGCTTTGTTACTCCTAATGAACTTTCTGAGTGCGTTTCATTGGCTACACATATATCTCCCTGTAAAAAGTTAGAAATTCATGAGAGCTTGCTGTGTCATATCGCAAGTAGCAAAGTTTCGGGGAAGCTTCATTAATTTACACAACAAACACAATGAATCTTCAATATTTGAGGAAATTAGAGCCTACATATTAATGCCTTATGTGATAAATTATTAAAATTTGGAACACATACAGGTAGAGATTCGCTGTCTGGTTCAAAGCATTGATTTGTGCTGGTAAATGAATCATATAATATCAGTTGCTTGTCTTCTGGGGCAGGACTATTTGAGCTTCTAGCACTTATTTCAAAGTTCTCCTCTTCATAAATTTCCAGTTCAAACCCCGTTTTACGTGCACGACTAAATACTTCATCATAGAGTTTTTTGCTGACCATTGGCTGAGGTGAGACATAACTAGCAGGACTATTTGTGTGGCCGTGCAGGCCTCCCTTTGGCATCAGTTGAACAGAGAAAGAAGGAATTTTGATCACAGGGAGTGAAGGTGCTTCAAGATCCTCAGTTAGCCAATCTTTGTAGTACTTGGCAAATTGGTGTGTTCCTGAATCCAATGTTTCGTTATAGACTTTATCAAGAAGATTGATGTTTTTTGAAACAGGCGAATCTGCCACAGAACGAGCTTCTTTATCATACCAGAGCTTCAAATGTAAGAGATTTGGCAGAAAAACATGGTCCCATAAATCAGGTAACAAAGCTACTCGTGCCTGGAAAGGAGAATCACGGAACACTTGAAGAATATGTTTTGCGGTAATCTTGTCCTTCTTTTGTATCACATATATCACACTGAGATACAGATGAGCACAAGCTGACAATTTCAAATTTGGGATTCCAGACGTAAAACCATCCTTCAAATCCTTTGAATTTAATCCAGTAATAACACTTAACTGTAACGAAGCTTTTTTCAGTTCTTTTACACTCGCACTGTCCTCTGCTGCTCTTTCCACTGTCTCTATAGCTTGTTCAAGATTTTCTATTACTTTACTTTCAGTATTCAGGCCTTCTTCTAATCCAATGAAATTGAGGGAAGCAAAACTATTGTGACGAAGGGATGTCCTGAAATCTTCGTCCTTAAGAAAACGCCTTATGTATCCGCTCAAGATAGAAATGATGGCCTTAACAGCAGCTTCATCAAGAGCCGGAGTATCCAGCGTCTCTTCAAGATCAGGTTGTTTCATGCTCTTATTTTCGTCAAAGTTTTTCTTAGCGGAGCTCTCGGGGGGTTGGTTCATAATTTTCCAATTGGTTGTGTCGGTGTTTCCTCGCTTGGGTATGGACAGAGGATGGTTGAAAGAGTTAGTCCTATTTTTCTTGTCCTCTACCATATTCTTCCCAGAAAGTTGCATGTATCTCTCCCTTTCCTCATGTTTAGCAGAATTCCTACTCTCATTTTCCTCGTACCCATAGACTTTATTCAAGTAAATATCTTTGTATGGGCTGTTATTTCCCACCTCAACTATCTCATATCCCTGTGTCACCTCAGTTATCTCTGAAACTTGTGAATCTGCAGAAGTCCTAACGTTAGACCTTGCGTCATCCCATGAATCTTGGCGACCTCTTCTTTTGAGTTGCACATCATTTTTCCTAGTCTGGGATTCTGAGTCTATCTTCTCCCTTGGGATAAAAGTATCCCTCGGTTTTCTTCCATTAAAACTTTTACTTGTTGAAGCTTCTCCTTTTGAGCTGTATCGAGGTATCTCAGACCGCGATCTCTCCACTTTTTTCACAGTAAGTGAAGAACTGGCTTCATGTCTAACACGCAGAGGCACGCTCGGTCTCCCTTCGGATGTAGAATTTCTTGAAACTATTTTTGTTTTTCTCCTCTGGAATCCTTCCTCTGCCAGAAGATCCTCCAGTGACATGGCCATATCAATTCAATTTATGGTTCCTGCATTTTATGTTAATCAAATCAAATTGCCATCAAATGAAGATTGAAACGTTGAAGCCAATGTAGTGTCATTTTCCTAAAACGCATTAAAGACTAATATATATGTGAAAATTGGGAGGCCAAACTTCTAAATCATCAACATATGAACAATTGTTGCAAAAAATTCATCAAGTTTTCATAATCAACACCTGGTTTTTACTATAGTCAAATTTTTTTAAGGTAGAAATTCATTAAGGTGATACCTGGGAAGGACCGTTGCCAGCAAGAAATTAAAAAGGTAGAAATTCAAGAATGATCAAAGCCCACTAAAAGACCAGAGGATTCAAAACCCAAAACTTGCACAAAAGGCCAGTTCAAGAAAATCAAATGCATATTTGTTCGATCTCAAGAACTCACAAGAAAGAATAATAACAAAGACAAAGGTATCAAATTCTCGTCTTGTTCTTGAAAACTCATTCAACTAAATCGAGAGCCTAGGAAACATCCATTTTCCTGCAAGAATTGATTTAAGGTGGAAATTCCAGCACGATATCCAAAGGGGTGTGTGAGTTTATTGGAAACAAAAGAATAATTAAGATTTCGTAGGAACAAACGGAATTCATTGGTTGATAGTGAATTTATTATTTACAAGGAACGAGAAAATAAAAAACACACAGAAAAAGACTCTGCAAGAAGATTGATGGGATGATGTTCGGAGAGACAAATGGAAAGTGCCAATTGAGTGAATTTAATCTTGAAATCTTATTTTATGTAAATCGTTGTTTTCTTGCAGTGCAGGCCATACAGGATTTCAAACCGTTCAAACTGCCGTCTCTGTGTATGTCATATTTACTGAATTAGTAAGCGTGTTTCGTAAATTATTGTGTATATATATATATATATTATATATATATATATATATATATATATATATATACTAGTGTATTTGCACACATGATGTGTGTGACGAATATTTTTTTTATTATACGTAATTTCAATTAAAAAAAATCTAATCAATTTATAGTATAAAAAATAACTTTATTTGGGTCAAGAATAGTAACCAATGCATCATTACTTCCATTAGGTATTTTTCACTCCATTAGTTTTTTTTAAATAATTTAGAATTTGAAAATAGATAAATAAATATAAATTATTATTAATTTTCAAATAAAATGAATGTACTATATATTACATACAAAATTTGGGAAAAAAAAATGAGAGAAATAACTAAATGAAAAAAAAGAAAAGAAATAGATAATAGATATATTAAATATATATTATGTTTTTTTTAAAAAAGGCCGACCCGACGGGCTGAATTGGCCAACCCGCCGGGCCGACGGGTTTTAAACTCGTAAACCCGTAACCGGACCGCCTATTGGGTCAATATGATATCAAAACTCGTAAAACTCTTTGTTTATAATCAATTGTTGAGTCGTATGATTTCACCTTTAGAGAAAGGATCATGCTGGATTAAGATATATTAAACTATCGGATTCCCCTTGTATGTATCAATTTTAAGACGATTATCTGCGCTCGGTAGAGTCGCTAATTTGGGTTTGGCCCGTCAAGCAAACCCGCCCCTATCACTAAAAAAAAAAAAGCGGGGTTGGCCAGTGTGGGCCTTCGGCCAAGAAGAGATCGGCTCGCCATTTTTTCTAAATTTTTTTAAAAAAATTATGTTGTAATTTTTATATTTAATAATTTATGTATGGTTATAAGTTTTGAAATGATTTATTTATGATTTATATGTTTTAAAACATTTATATAATTATTATGTTTTAATTGATTAATTTTTAAAAATTATATTATTTATAATGATTTATTTAAGGTTAATGAATTTTTAAATGTGTACATCATTTATAATTATTTATATATGATTTTCTTCCAATTTTTTTAATTATTTGTCAGTTTAGGCCAGTGTATTCCCAACTCGTCGTTATGACGGGTTTGCCCGAATTGAAGCCTTAAAGCCCATGGAAGGCCCGTTGATTGTAACTTAATTATCAATATATATAATAATATTAAACAAGTTAGATATGACAATCTTTAAATAATATTAGTTTTGAAACGTTGTCATAAAATGTAAACCATGCTATTTATATATTTAAAATAAAACATTAGATAAATATAATTAAAATATGAATAAAGGTACTTTCCAAGAAAAACCAATTAATCATACAATCAAGCTATATTTTCAGAGATAAAGATTCTGATCTATTTTTCCGAGATAATCATGCATGCATTGTCCCTTTGTCTAAAAAAATTGTGATGGAAAATACTGATATCTTTAAATTCAACAATTTTAAAATTTGAAATATTTATCTCCAACTAAAAAACTCCTTATGTTCAATTATATGTAAATTTAACGCCAATAATGGAAATGGAACAAAGAAAGACGAATACATTGGTAACAATACGTCTTCGATCAAGATATGACAATCTTTAAATAATATTAGTTGGTTTTTTAAAAAAATAATATTAGTTTTGAAACGTTGTCATAAAATGTAAACCATGCTATTTATATATTTAAAATAAAACTTTAGATAACTATAATTAGAATAATAATAAACGTACTTTGAAGAGAAAAAACCAATTAATCAAACAATGAAGCTATATTTTCGGATATTTAAAATTTGAAATATTTATCTGCTTTATCTTTATCTCCTACTCAAATTAAACTCCCTACATGTAAATTTCACGCCAATATTAGAAACGAAACAAAGAAAGACGAATATATACATTAATTGTGTTCGATCAAGATCCTGAAACAGAAATTTTGTAGGCTCTGGGAATCCAATTAATTAGTTTTCTGATGGAGATGGAGTCTAACAATCAACAGTGTCCAATTCCCGCCAATTCGAATCAAGATCGAGATTGGAATAGCCAATTTGAAGCTTTAACTCCGGAAGAATGTGTTTCAAGTATAGACGACAATATTCTACCAAACAACCAACACATAAGCTATCACAGAAGACTTCCAGATGCAGAATATGTTCCGGTTATACTTTCCCCGGGATATTGCTTTCGCCCCGAAGACGATGAACTCATCGTGGACTATTTGAACAAGGAGATCAATAGAGAACGGCCCGAATACATCCGCTGTATCCGCAACGTCAACGTTTACGATCATTCTCCTGAGGATTTGACTCGTACGTATACAATTAATTTTTCTGTTTTCTTTGTAATTGCATTGTTTTGATTAATAATGTTATTCGGATGGATCTTTGTTACAGGGATGTATCAGAGTTTGGGAAAAGGTGAATGGTACTTCTTCACGTCTCGAGAGCGCAAGTATTTGAATGGAAAAAGGCCGAACCGAGCGGCCGGTAACGGGTATTGGAAGGCCACCGTAGCTGATAAAAAAATACTTGCAAATGGCGTGCATGTTGGATTCAAGAAGACTTTAGTGTTTTTCGTAGGGAAGCCCTCCAAAGGCCACAAAACTGATTGGATCATGCACGAGTACGTATCTAACCAGCCTACGACACAAATTAGGACAAGTGCTGATGATGCTATGCGAGTAAGAACTATTTCTATTTGATCTTCTTTTTTTTTTTTTTTTTTATCAATATCGATGGATCTGTTTTTAGTCATACGCAAAATTAATTACATGCATATCAATCTAATTGCGGGGTTTGTCATATTCCCACATGTTAATTTGTTTGTTTTCTCTCCTTTACCCTAGCATGCATCTAGGCATATATTTAGGCCGTTATGCAAAACAAATTAATAATGTGTTTGTTTCATAATGTTGCAGCTAGATGATTGTGTTATGTGTCGGATTCACAAGCGTGTGAAAACTGAACACAATCAGCAGCAGCAGCTCAGCCTTGAGGTGACGAATTTCAACGCGCAACAGAATCAGCAGCAGGATATACATGGACAGCAGCTTCATTTCGGCCCGCAAAGTCAGCAGGCAAATACAAATCCAGACGAGGCACAAGCAATCATGGACGAAGACATTTTGCAGTACATTAATTTCGATGAACAGGCGGAGCCCTGGCTTAATTTTTATTATTATTAAGTATAGTGATATTTAATGTTAGCAAAATTTGGTCCAGTCCACTTCAACATTTGGCCAACCCACTCCAAGCATTATATTAACACATACCAACTTTAATATTTGATCTAGCCTACTGCTCTTTTTTTATGTTTTTCTTTCTTCGGCCCATATATTGCTAGATTTTTTAATTATTGATTATAAATCATAAAATATGCTATTGAAATTGAGATTTATTTAAATTACAAACTAAAGATTTAGATCTATAAAATCATCAATCAGAGCAGAATATGATAAGAAGATTCAATTAGTGAAATAAGAAAACTACATAAAGTGTTAAAGTTATATAAAAACACCTGCATATTAATTATTTAGTACCCGATTGTGTATTTTGATTTTTAAAAGAAGAAAGCACGATGTTGTTTTCAAGTTGTTCGATGAAATGTTTGAGATGTGAAATTGAGTATTTTTTAACTTTCACATAATCTCAATCCAAGTAAGCAAATTGTAATTAAGCTATGAATTTTTGAGTTACTAAAATATTTCTCTCTTTATCTCGCTAATTCCACATGAATGGTTGGATTCTAGAGCATGGTAGATGTTGTATAAATTCTAGAAGTCTCTACATTAATCGTGTCATAGACATGTGTATAACTCTGTAGAATATACTTGTATATACATGTAACTTGTATAGAATTATGTAGAAGAAAGGATCTATAATCGTGTAGATTGTATGAAGCTCAACTATAAAAGGGTGCAAGCCCTCATTTGTAAACCACCAAATTTGAAAGCAATACACAAAATATTATTCAAGCTCTCTTGTGTTCTTACACAATTGACAACTAAATAACCATTTAGAGCTAGTTGGCTAGTCCCTATTAAATTTTGTACAATAGTTGTGATTTTAGAGTAAAACAAAACTATGTTTTCATTTTTTTAAAACCAAAAGCTAGCACATCGATTTGTAAGAAATATTCTCCAAGTAATGATGAGATCTCAAAATAGAGGAAGAGACAGAGTCGTCTGAAACTTGGAACCAGGCAGCCCCCAAGCGTGTTCACATGGGTACATGTTTATCAGCCCAGGATAAAAAAATTTTCTGGCTACGCCCCTGGATGAACTATTGGAAAAGCAGCAGGAGGCATGGAGTCACATTAATCCTGATTATGGACAGGGAATTATTCTAGAAAATATATATGATGAAAATGAGTTGTATATGAATGATGACAATAGTGTTTTAGTATATGACGAAAATATATATTAACGACAGTATTGAGAAGTGAGCTACCGAGCATTTGCATTTTCTTTATGTTTTGCTAAATATTATCGGAGTTTTACGGTGCTATGATTTCCTCATTGAGGCTGCTCAGTCTGCGCAACAGGGCACCTATATTTAAGAACACTAGTTAATAAAACGTGCGTTGCACGTGAAATACTATCTGACAACGCTTAGTTTTTAGGTTAGTGAAAATTAGATACTTGCAATTCTCCAAGTGAGATAATTAAGTACGCAAGTAATTTAGATATTTATATAGATATATCATGGAAAGCAAAAGATTCATTTCTAATTTAGAAGTTCAAGATCGGAAATAAGTTCGAATATTGAAAAACATATAGTATCAACGCTAAAGTCTTGGAATTAAAAATAAAAAAGCACCATCAATTCTTCTCCAACTTAACTTTCACTATTTGGCGCATGCCTTTGTTGGTTTGTTTGAGATTCTTCAGCCTTTTGTTAAAATCAGCAAGCTTCTCATTATCTTGAATCTCTATAGTATCTTTTTTGGAAGATGACTGGCTTTGGTTTTTCTTCAGTGTTTTCCCCGTAGTCTTCGCGCTTTGTCTAGGCTCATCATGATTATTTATGTCTTTGATACTCTTAGTCTTTCTTTTCCTATTATTTGGATTGTTTGTCTTGATTTGTGCTGGTTTCTTGAAACCTTCTCCTATGATCGATAGCATTCCATTTTTGTCCAAGACCGATTTATCTAACTTGAAAAGAAACTTGTGGTTTTCTTTGCTTGGGTGATCCAGTATGTTTCCGTGTTCCATGGGACATTTTTGCTACAATATAAAAAATGGAATTATTGGAAATAATATAAGATAAACTCAAAAGTATAGAAATGGATATTTTAAATCACCTTAGTGTTCATTTCAATGTATTTGTCAATAGAGCAACCAATAAATTCTGCAGCCACTTCTTCGAACAAAGTCACTCTAGCCATTTCATTTTCATCTTGGACGATTATTGTCATTCGATATCTGAAAAATCACTTGTGAGAGTGTATACACAATAAGTAAATATATATATTTTTTAAAAAATCTATAGTTGAGCATAGTTGCGTACCTTGGTACAACATTTATATTTGGCTTCATACAATTTGTGCATTTAAATTCACCAGTTGTTTTGGTAACAGCTTTGTTACAGTAACCACAAGCCTCATACCACAGGGATTGTTTATTCTCAATTTCCTTGATGGTTGCTTTGATGAAGTAAAAGTTATGCTATAGGCAATTCCATGCGAACAATGGTCTAAGAAATCACCAACATATAATAGAAATTTGTTTAATTAATTACATATAGCTGCTTGAACTTATGTATAAAATTGAAATTTGTGAATATAAAACATCATCATTACCTGCGGCAAAGTTGTCAGCTCATCCTTCAATTGTCGTAGGCTTAGTTGGTTTGACTCTTTTATCATTTTCTCCATCCAAAGTTTATTCAAGCTTTTCTGAGTTGCATTTCTCTTCAACCTATAATTTTGGCGGTATGTAAATTCAATAGATAGAATTTAATTGTAGGAATGTAATTAATGACATGGTTGCACTATATAGTTTATATTCTAATTGTTTCTCGCCACACTACATATGGCACACAGAGGATTGTTCTATTGCTACTGATCATAAACATGATTCTGGGTTGAAAAACAGAGGATGACTCTATTACCACTGACAAACTTGATTCTAGATGGAAAAAATAGTAAACTGAGACTCGTCCTCATCACCAAACAAACAGGGGCAGATACATAAGCTTAAAACAGGTTCAACTTAGTCTATGAAGAATGATAAATAATCTGGTAAAGGAAATTAAAAAAATAAGAAAAGTTTAATTTGGTCCACTGGGTCTGCATCGAGAGGAAGATATATGATATAGTTGTTCCACATACATTAATGATTTTAGAATTCAATTTGCAGATATATATTTGTATGTGTGTTATTGATCAATAAGATATGTATGGAAATATATGAAGTGTACCATGAGTTAATATTTTCAGTTTCATCGCACGGGGGATTGATCAACATCGCCGTCTTTGACGTAGATTTCAGCTGTATTCCTGTATTTGATGACAAATTTTATGACAAAATGAGCTAAGTTAGATAGCCACTGTCAAATGAGAGAGGTTAATTTCATGTCTATTTCATGGTATCACTTTGGTATATATTAATTTTCAAATTGCGAAAAGCAATCACTGGATTTTGGTCTTGAATCTGGTGTAGTAATTGTCCTTCATTCAACGCTATATCATCCCATAGCTGTATTGTCATGGGTTCCAACCTGATTCACATACGCGTTAGCTATTTGTAAAATGAGACGAATACAATGTTTCTTTCTATAAACTTACAAAGTGTTTAACATAATTACTTCCCTCCGATGGACAACAGTGTTATCTTCTTTTGTGTAGTTGAACAATGGTCGAACATGCTTGATGATGCCAATTATGTCTGTTTATGTGACAATATATAGATGATTGGAAACTATTGTTTACATTTTAAAATACAATAAAGAAAAGAAAAACTCACTTTGGTCATTAGTATCTGCTTGATTGCTTGCTATATGAGCGAATTCCTTGAACCGAAAATTGATTCTGTCCAGAAAAGGTTCATTTGACAACTCGGTAATTCTAGTTAATTTGTGTTTGCATCGTCAACTCAATCTTTGGATTAACATTTGGATAAGTGAAATTTATCTGTTTCACGGATGGGTTACATATGAGATAGGTTTTGTTACTATCCAGGAGTTGCTCGAATGTGTTGGCAAAAACTAAGCCATGTATCATCGTTCCCTGCAGTATCCAGACTCATCAGTGTTAGAAAATATGCACGTTGTCCTAAAAAATACGCAATCAATTTTGTTTAACAAAGTTAGCATTTGAAAAAGAGTAACTTGTGCATCCATGAAAATGAGCTTTCGAAGAGTCTTGGAGTTGAGTGTCCTTGAAACTCGATAGCCTTGACGAATAACCAAAACTTTGACGACCACATCTTTTTGACCACGCTGGAGTGTATCAATGAGCATCACATCAAGGTTGGCCATTGATAATTACTTTGTTTTTTTGCAGGTGGGAATTATTTTTTTGGCTGCAAGGTTGGTGTGTGACATGCTACCTTATTTTTTGTCTTATTTATAATCACTAATAATCATTGACACTAATTATTTGTATTGAATTCATTTACGGTTATTTGGATTGATAACAAAATACGTGCTTGCTTTCTCTTCAGCTACCCTAATTATTATATTCACTAAAGTAATAACACGATTGGGTTTTTTAATCAATGATACGTTACTCAAATAATGATCATCACAGAACGTGTTCAGAATTGTGTACTGATATAAATTATATGTGAAAAATATGCGTTTCAGTGAAAGCTTTATAATAGTATCTCTTATCGGAGATATTGGTGTAACTAAAGTATTTGCTATATAGGCAAATTCAAAATGATGAGGAAGAAGTCAATATGTGATCTAGCTTCGTCTATCTTAAAGTTATATTGGATGTTGTTTTAATTAAAGTGAGTCGTTAAGTTTGGTTAACAATTAAATATATACGTATAAACTTGGGTTGAATGTACTTTGTATACAATTTATATGGATGGATTGGTAATTAAATTGTGTTGGTTAATTGGAAAGTGCGCATATACATTAAAATATAAACTCATTCATTTATTCAATTTTTTATTATGTGGAAAATGGCAGTAGCCACCGGCCCACCAAATTATACTCTGTAAGTTACATTAAGTTGATATAGTAATCTTTCGCGTGTCATTTGAGCGTAGTATAATTGAGGTAGTGTGAATTTAGAAGACATAAAATTGACAATTGGAATTTTTTTAAAAAGTAGAGAAATGGTGGATATAAATCAAGATGAAAATAGAAATAAAAATTAATATTTGTTTCAATAATTTTTTTATAACTAATGTTATTTAAATATTTAATTATAAATTTTGTGTAACTAATATTTTAGATAATAATTTAGAAATTGAAACTATTAAAGAATTTAGTAAATACTAAATTAATCAGTCAAAGTCTCAAAGAGAAAGTATCAATTTATATGATAAAAAATGGAATGCTGATATAATATATATACATACTACAGCTGGAAAAGTTTTAATAGGTTGTTATTTGGGACAATGCTACATATACATTGAAGATTACATATTGATTTATACGATATATCTGAAATAACTAAATTATCTTAATGGTTTTTTGCATGATATGATCCTTTATGTTTTATAAAAATAAAGTGTAAGAATAATTATGTATTTTCAAATACAATGCATAAATCAATGTATAATTCTCAATGTATATGTAATAATTTTCCTTTACTTTATATATGTTGTATATAGTATTAGTATTTAATTTTAATAATGTATTGGACACTTGGACAAATATACATTATTTTAGAGATACACATAATAATGAGAAAACACTAAATTTTAATAGAATGTGATATTATCAAAGTTGTCACCAATATGATCTTTGGAATGATGTGTCTCAAGTCTAAAAATTTATTATTAAATGTTTTCTTTAATATGAAAACCAGTGAAAAATTAAGGATATATTTTTTTTTTACAAAAAAATGCATTGAAACAGTTAAAAAAGAAAAAAATAGTAAATTAATTTGAAAAATTTTGTAATCGGGTCAATTCATGGTCAAAAAAATAAAATACCGTAAATACTGGCATCACAATGCGTGCATTTACAACATGGATTAGATAGAAGCTGTTTGGAGAAAAAAATTTAAAACATTGAGAACATATCAGGTTATTAAATTTCTATAGGATTTTATGATAATTAAGTTTTTCACATGTGATGGATACTAATAGTCCAACTCTGATCTACAATGTCATAGTTTGTATTTGTAAATCATTTTATTTGAACAAAATGATGATTGAAGTAAGCATTCCGAAATTTGTATTGTCAAAAAGATGATAACTAAACTCAAAGCTTTGCCAAAAGTGCATTTTAATTCATAATATTGGTGTGACTGTTTATTGCAATATTAGAGTTTTTTGTGATAGAAGAAATTTATTCGTAGTTAAAGCGGAATAGCGCAAATAAAGACATTAGCAAACCTGATGGCTTATATGGACCTTGTGTATGAGATATCTCACTAAATTTTGTTATGCCAATACAAGAAAAGTTTCCTTGATTTTTAATTTGCGTTGAGAAAAAGAAAAAAATAAAAAAAACCTAAAGAATGATAATTAATTTATGAACCAGTCATAGCTATTTGCTCAAGAAGAATAGCAATGCACAACTACAAGCGTTCTTTAAGCAGATGAAAATCAGCTTTTTGCAATCAAGAAAGATAAACTAATTTTTTGTAAAGAAAATACTATAAGTCTACTCGACCCACATACATAATTATTAAATAATTTTTTTTACTATTAATATTTATTTTAATAGTATTTTAAAAAATAACAATAGTAAAATTTCTCATTCCTCAATAAAATTTCATTTTTTTTTTATCAAAATTTGAAGTGGCCATCGAGTTTCAAGGACACTCAACTCCAAGACTCTTCGAAAGCTCATTTTCATGGATGCACAGGTTACTCTTTTTCAAATGCTAACTTTGTTAAACAAAATTGATTGCGTATTTTTTAGGACAACGTGCATATTTTCTAACACTGATGAGTCTGGATACTGCAGGGAACGATGATACATGGCTTAGTTTTTGCCAACAGATTCGAGCAATTCGAGCAACTCCTGGACAGTAACAAAACCTATCTCATATGTAACCCATCCGTGAAACAGATAAATTCCACTTATCCAAATGTTAATCCAAAGATTGAGTTGAAGAATGCAAACACAAATTAACTAGAATTACCGAGTTGTCAAATGAACCTTTTCTGGACAAAATCGATTTTCGGTTCAAGGAATTCGCTCATATAGCAAGCAATCAAGCAGATACTAATGACCAAAGTGAGTTTTTCTTTTCTTTATCGTATTTTAAAATGTAAACAATAGTTTCCAATCATCTATATATTGTCACATGAACAGACATAATTGGCATCATCAAGCATGTTCGACCATTGATAAACTACACAAAAGAAGATAACACTGTTGTCCATCGAGGGAAGTAATTATGTTAAACACTTTGTAAGTTTATAGAAAGAAACATTGTATTCGTCTCATTTTACAAATAGCTAACGCGTATGTGAATCAGTTTGGAACCCATGACAATACAGCTATGGGATGATATAGCGTTGAATGAAGGGCAATTACTACACCAGATTCAAGACCAAAATCCAGTGATTGCTTTTCGCAATTTGAAAATTAATATATACCAAAGTGATACCATGAAATAGACATGAAATTAACCTCTCTCATTTGACAGTGGCTATCTAACTTAGCTCATTTTGTCATAAAATTTATCATCAAATACAGGAATACAACTGAAATCTACGTCGAAGACGGCGATGTTGATCAATCCCCCGTGCGATGAAACTGAAAATATTAACTTATGGTATGTCTGAACTTCATATATTTCCATACATATCTTATTGATCAATAACACACATACAAATATATATCTGCAAATTGAATTCTAAAATCATTAATGTATGTGGAACAACTATATCATATATCTTCCTTTCGATGCAGACCCAGTGGACCAATTAAACTTTTCTTATTTTTTTAATTTCCTTTACCAGATTATTTATCATTCTTCATAGACTAAGTTGAACCTGTTTTAAGCTTATGTATCTGCACCTGTTTGTTTGGTGATGAGGACGAGTCTCAGTTTACTATTTTTTCCATCTAGAATCAAGTTTGTCAGTGGTAATAGAGCCATCCTCTGTTTTTCAATCCAGAATCATGTTTGTGATCAGTAGCAATAGAACAATCCTCTGTGTGCCATACGTAGTGTGGCGAGAAACAATTAGAATATAAACTATATAGTGCAACTGTGGGGACCTCGGGTTGCTAATCTCATCTTAGGGCAATAAACGATTAATTAACAATTAATCATAGAATAACAGAATATTCAAACCAAGAGCTAAATTTTTTTTTTTTTGAAAAATCTCAGCCCCTCGCTCGATCGGGTAAACTCACCCGATCGAGCGAGCTAGAAACTCCAGATCTCGGGTCTGAATCCATTTTGGCCTCACTCGATCGGTGAACTTCAACCGATCGAGCGGGCAAGAAAAATCATTTCTCTGTTTGCAAAATACAGGCCTCGATCGATCGGTAAAATTCACCCGATCGAGCGGGCTCCAAATTCTGGAAATTCTGCTGCAACATAATGTTGTCAAACTTGGAATATAAGGACATCTAGTCTTATACAAGCTACAAACTAATATACATGCATTGACAAATAAATCCTAACCCATAAATACATCAATTCATGAATATAAACTAGGATTTACCAAATAGAAACATGTTCAAGATTCTTTGTCTTTTAACATGTTATTAACAATACATATCATCTGCTTAAAACCTGAGTCACCACATGCTATATCTCGTCTCATGCTATCCAAGCCAACTCTGGCTTGATCATACCCCAACCTGATGCAATGCACACATACAAACAAAGCAACAGTTGGATAACTCCGGTGAGAATAAATCTCAGTATGAACAACATACATATACATCATTTAAGCATGTAACTTATTCAATTATGAATGTCATATAATAACATAACATGCTAGCATTTATAAACGCATATTCTAAACCATAGAAATCTCTAAGTTAATGCATAAATGCAATGCTTGTACCAAGGAATAGGCTATCAAATCTGATATCAATAAATCGTAGTTCTGGGATCCCGAGGAAATAAAATCTTCAACAAACACCAACTCACCCAATCGAGGTGAAGTTGAATACTTCATTTCCCCTGACTTTGGTGCAACTATAGTAAGTCTTCTGGATCTTAAAGTAAGTCTACATTCCATGCCACTCAACTACAACCCTCCAAACATCATATGCACTCTAGGCCTTTCAACCCTCTGTGCTTTACAGGCTGGAGTTTAAGATGAATGCAACATGTTCTGTATGCATTAAATTCTATAAAACACCTTGAACACATACTCAAATAAACCAACAAAGCAATCAAAACATCTAATCACATAAGTTTATTGACAAATTTGTAAGCATCACATAATACATGTAAAAATGTTCAATACAGAAAATACTATAAATCAAATTAAACAAGTAAACATTTACATAAATATTCTGGGAATTCAAGAAAATAGCTATCTTGAATAATCTATCCCATATATGTAAACGTAAACAATAACATATATTAAAACATACAGGTATGTGATTTTAGGCAACTCGATAATCAGAAACAATCTCGAGTTATTCTGCCCATCTTATTAATGTCTATTCATACCTGTGAATTGGATTCAAACATCTTGAATCTTTTGCCAATGTTGATCATCTCAAAGCTAGCCAAATCGGTCATATAATTCTGCTCATTTCAATCAGTGCTAATTGAAGGTGTTCTTGATTCAATCTTAAACACTTCAAGTCATTAGAACTCGAACTCGTCGATTCGAATTCGATAACTTTCATTCCCAACTGAAATTAAGTATAAAACATGCTCAATATCATTATCAAATCTGATATTTAGTGCTAAGTTCAATCTATAGTTGATATCGGATTGAATTGCAACCCGGCGACGTAACGGTTCGAAATCGGTAATTCCGAATACATTAACATCAATATCATCACCATCTTAACAATATAACATCATCAATTCTTCAGCTGAATTTTCGAAATATTCAACCCCTAAAAAATCAGATTTTCAAAAATTCTTTCAATATTCCAAAACATGTCCAAACGACGATCTTTTCTCGATCCATCTTAGATATGCTATCGTCGTATATGCTAGAACATGTTTATACAATCAAATCTTAATTCTAACAACATCATAAAATTAAAAAATGGTAGAACTTCATAAAACTTACGTCAAAACGTAGCACTCGGAGCTGTGATCGCAAATATATGTTCAATCGAAAATTCTACCAGGCGGATCGAAAGATATCGGAGCTTAAAGGGACAAAAATGGACTTGGAACCCTTGTTTCTCCATTCCCACGTTTTCTTGTGGAATTTGGGCTGAAAACTGATCAGATTACACGTTTAAAAATACAAGTTGCAAAGAAAATTGAATTTTGGTCCCTGAACTTTGACCTAATTGCAAATCAGTCCCCGGACAAACGATTTAATTCAATTTCAATCCTAAATAATTTAAGAATAATAGAATTTCATTCTAAACTCTAAATATTCTCAAATTAAATATTCTCGAATTAAAATTAAATCATTTTGGGCCTTATCACATTTTAGTCCTTGAACTACTCAATATTTGCAAATGGGTCCTTGCTCGGATTTCATTCGCAAATTCAATCCTTGATATTTATAATATTGGAATTCACATCTTAAATTCCATAAATATTAATTCAAATATTTTTAATCTTTTTAATTTAAGAATTTTGGATATTAAAATCTTAAAATCCGAAAAATCCTCAAATTAAATATTTCTGACCCGAAATTGAAATCTCTAATTTCCATACATTCTTAAATTCATATTTTCTTTCTTATTTGGAATTTAAATCTTAAATCCCATAATTAAGAACTTAATATTTTCGGGCCTTACATTTCCTCCCCTCTAAGGAATGATTTCGTCCTCGAAATCGCATTCGATCTGACTACGGATTCTCATAAGCTGTATAGCTGATTGAAGTAATACTGACTTCAATTCTCTGAGCTTTCGATATCTATTCTGATATCTTCTCTTCTATCGTATCTCCATCTTCTTTCTGATTGCTTCTGCAATACATATAATCACTGAGTCAACTTATATCTAAGTTGCTATTTCTCGTGATCTAACTCTGCATTAGTTAGTCTGTCTTGCTTACAATCTTATCGACTTCTGTTGTATCTGAATTTAATGCACATACATATTCTAGCTGATATTCTTCAGCCAATGCATATGGATAACAATTCATCTATCTGACAATTTACGATTGAGTATTAATCAACTAGCTAGATCAAATACTCATAGCTTCTAAAATCTCTTTATGAACCTAATGATGCTTGGGAAAGAATTTCTTTTCTGATCATTCTGTTCAGGCTTCAAATCTCTATCTGTTACTCATCTACTAGCTCTGTTAATGCTTCTCTATTCTTATTCTGTTCGAAGCAATCTTCACATCCTCTATCGTTTCTTGACTCATATCTGGTCTGATAGCTGATATTTCTGTAAGATTGTTTCAATATAAAGACAATTCTGTGTTTCTAATCAATCAATCATCAAAATATTGTCTTTATATCTATCAAATAGCTGTCATAGGAATCATAGTAATCACGTGGCAAATAATCAATCAACTAGTACCGAATCTATTACTATAGTTCTGAGCATATCCTCGGAAATCTGGATAATCACATCTGATAGTCCACTAATCAGAGGATGGTATAATGAAATCTCATACAACCAAACACTCAGAACATCTGACAATCAATGCCACAATCTAGAAAACAAATCTAAAGTCTCTATCTTGACAATAGATTTCCATAATTCCTGTAATCTGATCATCTTGCTAAATGCATGACAAGTATCTTTTATGTTTGTATCATATCTAATACAACATATTCATAAATCTGTCGAAATCTACTACACTCTAAACCGCAAAATCATGACGATTCGAGTAGATTCAAACTAAAGTCGTTCACAAAGTTGATCTGTTTTCAACTTTTATGTAACTAATCTGTTACATAAACCACTTGTGTTCTTATTTTTAGCTTCTTTTACTGGAATTTTAGTATTGTTAATGTCAATTCTGTCGTATCTTTTTTCAGTTCTTCTTCCAATAATAATTTCCAAGTACTGACTACGTGTAAGTCATACATGTTTAGACAACTAAATGGATATTAAATCTGTTGTCATATGTCTCTTTCAGAATCTGATATTCCATATCTAGAATATCTGGCATAATCAAATGATTATTCACCGCAAAAATTCATCTATTCTGCTCTGCTGTCTTATCTCTAATCTTAATCTAGCGTTCTCAAGCAATATGGTTTTTTTTTATCTTTCCAAACCAATTCAAGTTTAGCTTGGATCGCAACAATTCTGATCGTTTGATTATCTGTCAAGCATAAACATTCAACAAGTATATATATGTACTCAATAAATCCAGCAATTAGCTAAAACCCATAAATCTTACTGATGATCTAAATCTGAATTTCTATCAGTTACGAGCCAAATACATCAAGATATACTGAATAAACACATCAAATAATCAATAATTCTCAAATTTTAAATCAAAGGAACTCGCTCAATTCAAAGTCATCCAAAATCAACTATTCTGAATGACAAAATTTGCTAAGTGAAAATAACTCACTTGCATTTCAAAACTCAACGCAAATGAATCAAAACAGACTCTAGCAACGGAATAAGAGTCAATCAAAATCGATCGAGGTCGAATACAAAAACCTCAGAATCGATAGCAAGAAATTCAAGAATCATGATTTTTATGATGGAATAGCTTCAGCAAAATTGAAGAAAAAGCTCAACTGTAACTGATTTTTCTTATTCTTTATTGATATGAGTTCATTTATTAATTCTTAATTCTCAGCTGACAATAGTCGAATATACTCTTTTCGACTTAACTTATTGTCATAGAATTAATCATCATTTCGGTACTACATAACTCTTTTCTACGCAATCTGCTAGTTGTTTATGAAGTTCTCCAGTTTAAGTAATGCTCTTCTATAAAAGTTGTCATAATACCATTGTACTAGACACCACTCTATATAGAACTGCATTCATGTCGTAGAAAGTCGAAATATGTCATTGAACTATGTCTGTACATTCTAACCACTGACATAGTTGTCAATTCTAGGTTAATTCTGTACTAGTTCAATATATCGACTAGACTTCTACTGACATTCTTCCACGGTCAAACGTGATATAACCAGTACCGAAATAACAAAATCTAATTTCTGAAACTCATATCATAAATTGCTAGTCATATCTATTTCTTTATCAGTGAACGGATTCAATCAACTGGTAACTGGTACTCAGTTATTGCATTAATATCTATAATGCATTCTAGCTTAATATCTCACGCCTGATATCAGCACATTCAATCTTATTTCCTCAATTTTTTATTTCATCTTCTATGACTAATCTTACAAATGTATTCCATCTACTCAAAGGCAAAATTTCAGCAAATACGATGAATACAGGCTCATCAGATACAGATTATAGCATAACAAATCACTGATCTATGAATGTATGCTATGCAATCAATATATAAGCGGTTAACTAGAATTAACTCACTTACCTATAATATTCTTATCTGATACAACTTGAGCCTTTCAGCTAGGGGATCTATGCTTATATATCTTCATCTGCTGGCGTTTAGACTGACTCGATCTTTGCTGTTATTGTCACTATCGCTTGCTTCATAGCTATACAGCTATGAAAGTTTAGTGAAGGTGATGATTATAGTGATTCCACAATTACAGAGACGTGAATAAAAAAATTCAACTCTGCCTCATGCTACCAGTTCATGATTTCGTTCTTCTATTACTTTCTTGAAATCAACTTATGCTTCTAGTCTGCAAAGTCTACTGTTCTATCTTCTTTAGCATATATGGAAAGAAACAATTCTGTTTACTTACCTGCCAAACAATTTCAGTACTTCTTCTGGAAACTTCACCAACTTCTTGCTAAGTCCTGAAGTTGATATAAAATCAAGCTGATTCTATGTTCATCTGAATATTCTTCTCTTGAACAACTGATCCAGCTCTTCAAATCAACTCCTTTCTAGACATAGCATATTCTGTATCTTTCTGAGTTGATGATTCATAGCTTTGGAGTTGTTCAACTCACATACTCCTCAGTGCATCGGCTCAAAAACTTACCTCAACACTGTTCTGTTCTATCTGCGGTTATGTTCTGTCTGAGGTTCTAATGCTATCTGCATAGTCTGTCTTATTCGATAACAGAAGCAATATATATGGCAGAGATTATAAATAAAATACATATACTCTCATGCTTCTGAATAGAACACATGCTTGCAAATTCTCATGCTTTTTCACATATTACATGCTTGCAACGAATTCATTTATTCAAATGAATTCAAGAAATCAGGCATACATATCAGCATATAAGCATGTAATTCTTATCTCAATAAAGCAAGTAGTGTTCAATCAAGCAATCATAGTCGCATATAATTCTGTAAAACAAGTAAAGCATACTCATGCAATATTATCAATGCATGCGACTCAATCTACCCCGCTCAACTTCTATCTTAGTCCAAGACTTTATGCTCTGATACCACCTATTGTGGGGACCTCAGGTTGCTAATATCATCTTAGGACAATAAACGATTAATTAATAATTAATCATAGAATAACAGAATATTCAAACCAAGAGCTAATTTTTTTTTTTTTAAAAAAATCTCAGCCCCTCGCTCGATCGGGTAAACTCACCCGATCGAGCGAGCTAGAAACTCCAGCTCTCGGGTCTGAATCCATTTTGGCCTCGCTCGATCGGTGAACTTCAACCGATCGAGCGGGCAAGAAAAATCATTTCTCTGTTTGCAAAATACAGGCCTCGCTCGATCGGTAAAATTCACCCGATCGAGCGGGCTCCAAATTCTGGAAATTCTGCTGCAACATAATGTTGTCAAACTTGGAATATAAAGACATCTAGTCTTATTCAAGCTACAAAATAATATACATGCATTGACAAATAAATCCTAACTCATAAATACATCAATTCATGAATATAAACTAGGATTTACCAAATGAAAACATGTACAAGATTCTTTGTCTTCTAACATGTTATTAACAATACATATCATCTGCTTAAAACCCGAGTCACCACATGCTATATCTCTTCTCAGGCTATCCAAGCCAACTCTAGCTTGATCATGCCCCAACCTGATGCAATGCACACATACAAACAAAGCAACAGCCGGATAACTTCGGTGAGAATAAATCTCAGTATGAACAACATGCATATACATCATTTAAGCATGTAACTTATTCAATTATGAATGTCATATAATAACATAACATGCTAGCATTTATAAACGCATATTCTAAACCATAAAAATCTCTAGGTTAATGCATAAATGCAATGCATGTACCAAGAAATAGGTTATCAAATCTGATATCAATAAATCGTAGTTCTGGGATCCCGATGAAATAAAATCTTCAACAAACACCAACTCACCCAATCGAGGTAAAGTTGAATACTTCATTTCCCCTGACTTTGGTGCAACAATAGTAAGTCTTCTGGCTCTCGAAGTAATTCTACATTCCGTGCCACTCAACTACAGCCCTCCAAACGTCATATGCACTCTAGGCCTTTCAACCCTCTGTGCTTTACAGGCTGGAGTTCAAGATGAATGCAACATGTTCTGTATGTATTAAATGCTATAAAACACCTTGACCACTTACTCAAATAAACCAACAAAGCAATCAAAGCATCTAATCACATAAGGATATTGACAAATCTGTAAGCATCACATAATACATGTAAAAATGTTCAATACAGAAAATAATATAAATCAAATTAAACAAGTAAACATTTACATAAATATTTTGGGAATTCAAGAAAATAGCTATCTTGAATAATCTATCCCATCTATGTAAACGTAAACAATAACATATATTAAAACATGCAGGTATGTGATTTTAGGCAACTCGATAATCAGAAACAATCTCGAGTTATTCTGCCCATCTTATTAATGTCTATTCATACCTGTGATCTGGATTCAAACATCTTGAATCTGTTTCCAATGCTGATCATCTCAAAGCTAGCCAAATCGGTCATACAATTCTGCACATTTCAATCAGTGCTAATTGAAGGTGTTCTTGATTCAATCTTAAACACTTCAAGTCATTAGAACTCGAACTCGTCGATTCGACTTCGATAACTTCCATTCCCAACTGAAATGAAGTATAAACCATGCTCAATATCATTATCAAATCTGATATTTAGTGCTAAGTTCAATCTATAGTTGATATCGGATTGAATTGCAACCCGGCGGCATAACGGTTCGAAATCGGTAATTTCGAATACATTTACTTCAATATCATCACCATCTTAACAATATAACATCATCAATTCTTCAGCTGAATTTTTGAAATATGCAAACCCTAAAAAATCAGATTTTCGAAATTTTTTTCAATATCCCAAAACATATCCAAACGACGATTTTTCTCGATCCGTCTTAGATATGCTATCGTCGTATATGCTAGAACATGTTTATACAATCAAATCTTAATTCTAACAACATTATAAAATTTAAACATGGTAGAACTTCATAAAACTTACGTCAAAACTTAGCACTCGGAGCTGTGATCGCAAATATATGTTCAATCGAAAATTCTACCGGGCGGATCGAAAGATATCGGAGCTTAAAGGGACAAAAATGGACTTGGAACCCTTGATTCTCCATTCCCACGTTTGCTTCTGGAATTTGGGCAGAAAACTGATCAGATTACACGTTTAAAAATACAATTTGCAAAGAAAATTGCACTTTGGTCCCTGAACTTTGACCTAATTGCAAATCAGTCCCCGGACAAGCGATTTAATTCAATTTCAATCCTAAATAATTTAAGAATAATAGAATTTCATTCTAAACTCTAAATATTCTCAAATTAAATATTCTTGAATTAAAATTAAATCATTTCGGACCTTATCGCATTTTAGTCCTTGAACTACTCAATATTTGCAAATGGGTCCTTGCTCGGATTTCATTCGCAAATTTAATCCTTGATATTTGTAATATTGGAATTCACATCTTAAATTTCATAAATATTAATTCAAATATTTTTAATCTTTTTAATTTAAGAATTCCGGATATTAAAATCTTAAAATCCGAAAAATCCTCAAATTAAATATTTCTGACCCGAAATTGAAATCTCTAATTTCCATACATTCTTAAATTCATATTTTCTCTCTTATTTGGAATTTAAATCTTAAATCCCGTAATTAAGAACTTAATATTTTCGGGCCTTACATTTCCTCCCCTCTAAGGAATGATTTCGTCCTCGAAATCGCATTCGATCTGACTGCGGATTCTCATAAGCTGTATAGCTGACTGAATTAATACTGACTTCAATTCTCTAAGCTTTCGATATCTATTTTGATATCTTCTCTTCTATCGTATCTTCATCTTCTTTCTGATTGCTTCTGCAATACATATAATCACTGAGTCAACTTATATCTAAGTTGCTCTTTCTCGTGATCTAATTCTGTATTAGTTAGTCTGTCTTGCTTACAATCTTATCGACTTCTGTTGTATCTGAATTGAATGCACATACATATTCTAGCTTATATTCTTCAGCCAATGCATATGGATAACAATTCATCTATCTGACAATTTACGATTGAGTATTAATCAACTAGCTAGATCAAATACTCATAGCTTCTAAAATCTCTTTCTGAACCTAATGATGCTTGGGAAAGAATTTCTTTTCTGATCATTCTGTTCAGGCTTCAAATCTCTATCTGTTATTCATCTACTAGCTCTGTTAATGCTGCTTTATTCTTATTCTGTTCGAAGCAATCTTCACATTCTCTATCGTTTCTTGACTCATATCTGGTCTGATAGCTGATATTTCTGTAAGATTGTTTCAATATAAAGACAATTTTGTGTTTCTAATCAATCAATCATCAAAATATTGTCTTTATATCTATCAAATAGCTGTCACAGGAATTATAGTAATCACGTGACAAATAATCAATCAACTAGTAGCGAATCTAGTACTATAGTTCTGAGCATATCCTCGGAAATCTGGATAATCACATCTGATAGTTTACTAATCAGAGGATGGTATAATGAAATCTCATACAACCAAACACTCAGAACATTTGACAATAAATGCCACAATCTAGAAAACAAATATAAAGTCTCTATCTTGACAATCGATTTCCATAATTCCTGTAATCTGATCATCTTGCTAAATGCATGACAAGTATCTTTTATGTTTGTATCATATCTAATACAACATATTCATAAATCTGTCGAAATCTACTACACTCTAAACCGCAAAATCATGACGATTCGAGTAGATTCAAACTAAAGTCGTTCACAAAGTTGATCTGTTTTCAACTTTTATGTAACTAATCTGTTACATAAACCACTTGTGTTCTTATTTTTAGCTTCTTTTACTGGAATTTTAGTATTGGTAATGTCAATTCTGTCATATCTATTTTTAGTTCTTCTTCCAATACTAATTTCCAAGTACTGACTACGTGTAAGTCATACATGTTTAGACAACTGGATGGATATTAAATCTGTTGTCATATGTCTCTTTCAGAATCTGATATTCCATATCTAGAATATTTGGCATAATCAAATGATTATTCACCGCAAAAATTCATCTATTTTGCTCTGCTGTCTTATCTCTAATCTTAATCTAGCGTTCTCAAGCAATATGGTTTTTTTTTTATCTTTCCAAACCAATTCAAGTTTAGCTTGGATCGCAACAATTCTGATCGTTTGATTATCTGTCAAGCATAAACATTCAACAAGTATATATCTGTAGTCAATAAATCCAGCAATTAGCTAAAACCCATAAATCTTACTGATGATCTAAATCTGAATTTCTATCAGTTACGAGCCAAATACATCAAGATATACTGAATAAACACATCAAATAATCAATAATTCTCAAATTTCAAATCAAAGGAACTCGCTCAATTCAAAGTCATCCAAAATCAACTATTCTGAATGAAAAAATTTGCTAAGTGAAAATAACTCACTTGCATTTCAAAACTCAACGCAAATGAATCAAAACAGACTCTAGCAAAGGAATAAGAGTCAATCAAAATTGATCGAGGTCGAATACAAAAACGTCAAAATCGATAGCAAGAAATTCAAGAATCATGATTTCTATGATGGAATAGCTTCAGCAAAATTGAAGAAAAAGCTCAACTGTAACTGATTTTTCTTATTCTTTATTGATATGAATTCATTTATTAATTCTTAATTCTCAGCTGACAATAGTCGAATATACTCTTTTCGACTTAACTTATTGTCATAGAATTAATCATCATTTCGGTACTACATAACTCTTTTCTACGCAATCTGCTAGTTGTTTCTGAAGTTCTCCAGTTTAAGTAATGCTCTTCTATAAAAGTTGTCATAATACCATTGTACTAGACACCACCCTATATAGAACTGCATTCATGTCGTAGAAAGTCGAAATATGTCATTGAACTATGTCTGTACATTCTAACCACTGACATAGCTGTCAATTCTAGGTTAATTCTGTACTAGTTCAATATATCGACTAGACTTCTACTGACATTCTTCCACGGTCAAACGTGATATAACCAGTACCAAAATAACAAAATCTAATTTCTAAAACTCATATCATAAATTGCTAGTCATATCTATTTCTTTATCAGTGAACAGATTCAATCAACTGGTAACTGATACTCAGTTATTGCATTAACATCTATAATGCATTCTAGCTTAATATCTCACGCCTGATATCAACACATTCAATCTTATTTCCTCAATTCTTTATTTCATCTTCTATGACTAATCTTGGAAATTTATTCCATCTACTCAAAGGCAAAATTTCAGCAAATACGATGAATACAGGCTCATCAAATACAGATTATAGCATAACAAATCACTGATCTATGAATGTATGCTATGCAATCAATATATATGCAATCAAATACGATGAATACAGGCTTATTTTTTGAGTGGAGAGATGAGAGCTGAGAAAGCATAGAGTTGAAATTCTGTATCTGGCAATGAAGCAAGTGAAGAACTCAACCAGGCCATTGTTACCAAGCATACTCGGACCAAATCCGAGTTCCCTAAATTCAAACACTTGCATACAGTCTCCAAGAAAGGCTTAGTCCCATCCTCAAGCAGTGAAGCTGATAAACTCACTAGCCAACTCTCCCTTGCCTTTTCCTCTTCACTGTCTTTGATCTGAGAATCAACCTTCGAATTTTTTGAATTGCCAGAATTCTAGTAAATTTTGGCAGCCAATGTTCAGAATATATAATTTATTTAGTTGGATACAAAATGAAAAAAAAAAAATAAAGAAGAAGTGATGTACCATTGTCGCTTTTCCATCAAATGACATATCATAGGAGTCATCATCAGTAATATCCCAGTCAGGACCATTGAGAAATCCAGCAAGTTTAAGGATCCAATCCTCTGTCATGAGTTTCCCAGATGAAGAGAAGCAGCCTCCAAGGACTAAGAGAGCTCTGGAACACTTCTTCTGGACTTTTTAATCCATTAAGCTTTGTCCCAGAGCGACTGTAAGCGCATCTACCGCCTCTTGTCTATACACGTTACTCGTTTGTAGTTGACACTGCAAACCCAAAGACATTTCCAAGATGGCTAGTTTGAGATCAAACCCACTACAGTTTAAAGAAGATTCATCATTAAGAAATCGGATAAACTATAACACTCACCAGAATATTCAAATGTAGAATCAGAATAGCAACTGCAGGCGTCTCTTCCAGTGTGCACGTCTTGAGATGTATTAACAAATCATCCATCGCATTCGCTAACTGTTCTTCGTCTACACCTTCTAAGAAAATTTGAGAATCCCTCCTCCTAACATACAATACCATTTTTTAAAAAGAATAGCTTCGAGAAATAAAGTTTAAAATGTCATAGAATCCATGATATTGTTTCCAGGACTGGAAGTACCTGTTCAAGCAAATGAGTTTAGTCAGCAGTGAAACTGCATCTGACACTGTCTTCAACTGCTCAAAGTGAAGTAGATCAAGCAGACTTGACTTGCTCATGTTTATTGAAAGATCATTCCTGCACTCTTCATTAGCTTCAATGCAACACAACAACAAAGGTAAGATAAACGTCTTCTCCTTATCGTTTCCACTATGAAACCTTTTCAGGAGAAACTGCAAGCCCCCAAGAGATAGAACTCTTTTTGAGTTCTCTACTCTCTTCGTTCCATTTAAAACAACAAGAAGTTGTTCCAAGATACATATGATCATATCATCATTTAATATAAATGAATTTTCTGCAGAATTTTCAACTACTTGAGAGACTACAGCCAAGATATGCTGAAAGTGGTCACTCTTCCAATTGTCGATAACACGCTTCAAGATGAGATTGGTAGGCGGTACAGCTTGAAATTGTAACGTTTTTCCGGTGACTGGACAAGTAGTGGATCCTTTATTGAACCAGTTAATGATAGCTTCCCATTCGAAACTTTGACCTGTCTCAAGGGTCACTGGATCTTCAAAAATAAGGCCAGTCAAGTGGCAAACGAAGTCGCTGCGGATGCTTGAAAGTGCAGGTTTATCTCTAAACTTTTCATGATTCTCCGCTTGTTCTGCATTATATAAGAAATAATACATAAACAATGGTTACAAGAAGAACCTATGTTGGTATGAATCTATCTTCACTAACCTTGAACATTACTCTCACATTCAATTTGCTGCATCAAGGAAAATATAAAAAAATTAGTGGAAGGAACTCGTAATACGTATATTTGCATTAGCAGTGGACAGAGTATCACCAAGGCTGTAGGGTGTGAATATTTTTTTGATAACTCTGAGAATTTCTGTATCTTTCATCAGGCTTTGTTACTCCTAATGAACTTTCTGAGTGCGTTTCATTGGCTACACATATATCTCCCTGTAAAAAGTTAGAAATTCATGAGAGCTTGCTGTGTCATATCGCAAGTAGCAAAGTTTCGGGGAAGCTTCATTAATTTACACAACAAACACAATGAATCTTCAATATTTGAGGAAATTAGAGCCTACATATTAATGCCTTATGTGATAAATTATTAAAATTTGGAACACATACAGGTAGAGAGTCGCTGTTTGGTTCAAAGCATTGATTTGTGCTGGTAAATGAATCATATAATATCAGTTGCTTGTCTTCTGGGGCAGGACTATTTGAGCTTCTAGCACTTATTTCAAAGTTCTCCTCTTCATAAATTTCCAGTTCAAACCCCATTTTACGTGCACTGCTAAATACTTCATCATAGAGTTTTTTGCTGACCATTGGCTGAGGTGAGACATAACTAGCAGGACTATTTGTGTGGCCGTGCAGGCCTCCCTTTGGCATCAGTTGAACAGAGAAAGAAGGAATTTTGATCACAGGGAGTGAAGGTGCTTCAAGATCCTCAGTTAGCCAATCTTTGTAGTACTTGGCAAATTGGTGTGTTCCTGAATCCAATGTTTCATTATAGACTTTATCAAGAAGATTGATGTTTTTTGAAACAGGCAAATCTGCCACAGAACGAGCATCTTTATCATACCAGAGCTTCAAATGTAAGAGATTTGGCAGAAAAACATGGTCCCATAAATCAGGTAACAAAGCTACTCGTGCCTGGAAAGGAGAATCACGGAACACTTGAAGAATATGTTTTGCGGTAATCTTGTCCTTCTTTTGTATCACATATATCACACTGAGATACAGATGAGCACAAGCTGAAAATTTCAAATTTGGGATTCCAGACGTAAAACCATCCTTCAAATCCTTTGAATTTAATCCAGTAATAACACTTAACTGTAACGAAGCTTTTTTCAGTTCTTTTACACTCGCACTGTCCTCTGCTGCTCTTTCCACTGTCTCTATAGCTTGTTCAAGATTTTCTATTACTTTACTTTCAGTATTCAGGCCTTCTTCTAATCCAATGAAATTGAGGGAAGCAAAACTATTGTGACTAAGGGATGTCCTGAAATATTCGTCCTTAAGAAAACGCCTTATGTATCCGCTCAAGATAGAAATGATGGCCTTAACAGCAGCTTCATCAAGAGCCGGAGTATCCAGCGTCTCTTCAAGATCAGGTTGTTTCATGCTCTTATTTTCGTCAAAGTTTTTCTTAGCGGAGCTCTCGGGGGGTTGGTTCATAATTTTCCAATTGGATGTGTCGGTGTTTCCTCTCTTGGGTATGGACAGAGGATGGTTGAAAGAGTTAGTCCTATTTTTCTTGTCCTCTACCATATTCTTCCCAGAAAGTTGCATGTATCTCTCCCTTTCCTCATGTTTAGCAGAATTCCTACTCTCATTTTCCTCGTACCCATAGACTTTATTCAAGTAAATATCTTTGTATGGGCTGTTATTTCCCACCTCAACTATCTCATATCCCTGTGTCACCTCAGTTATCTCTGAAACTTGTGAATCTGCAGAAGTCCTAACGTTAGACCTTGCGTCATCCCATGAATCTTGGCGACCTCTTCTTTTGAGTTGCACATCATTTTTCCTAGTCTGGGATTCTGAGTCTATCTTCTCCCCTGGGATAAAAGTATCCCTCGGTTTTCTTCCATTAAAACTTTTACTTGTTGAAGCTTCTCCTTTTGAGCTGTATTGAGGTATCTCAGACCGCGATCTCTCCACTTTTTTTCACAGTAAGTGAAGAACTGGCTTCATGTCTAACACGCAGAGGCACGCTCGGTCTCCCTTCAGATGTAGAATTTCTTGAAACTATTTTTGTTTTTCTCCTCTGGAATCCTTCCTCTGCCAGAAAATCCTCCAGTGACATGGCCATATCAATTCAATTTATGGTTCCTGCATTTTATGTTAATCAAATCAAATTGCCATCAAATGAAGATTGAAACGTTGAAGCCAATGTTGTGTCATTTCCTAAAACACATTAAAGACTAACATATATGTGAAAATTGGGAGGCCAAACTTCTAAATCATCAACATATGAACAATTGTTGCAAAAAATTCATCAAGTTTTCATAATCAACACCTGGTTTTTATCTGAATGACTGAAACTATAGTCAAATTTTTTTAAGGTAGAAATCCATTAAGGTGATACCTGGGAAGGACCGTTGCCAGCAAGAAATTAAAAAGGTAGAAATTCAAGAATGATCAAAGCCCGCTAAAAGACCAGAGGATTCAAAACCCAAAACTTGCACAAAAGGGCCAGTTCAAGAAAATCAAATGCATATTTGTTCGATCTCAAGAACTCACAAGAAAGAATAATAACAAAGATAAAGGTATCAAATTCTCGTCTTGTTCTTGAAAACTCATTCAACTAAATCGAGAGCATAGGAAACATCCATTTTCCTGCAAGAATTGATTTAAGGTGGAAATTCCAGCACGATATCCAAAGGGGTGTGTGAGTTTATTGGAAACAAAAGAATAATTAAGATTTCGTAGGAACAAACGGAATTCATTGGTTGATAGTGAATTTATTATTTACAAGGAACGAGAAAATAAAAAACACATAGAAAAAGACTCTGCAAGAAGATTGATGGGATGATGTTCGGAGAGACAAATGGAAAGTGCCAATTGAGTGAATTTAATCTTGAAATCTTATTTAATGTAAATCGTTGTTTTCTTGCAGTGCAGGCCATACAGGATTTCAAACCGTTCTAACTGCCGCCTCTGTGTATGTCATATTTACTGAATTAGTAAGCGTGTTTCGTAAATTATTGTGTTTATATATATATATATATATATATATATATATATATATATATATATATACTAGTATATTTGCACACATGATGTGTGTGACGAATATTTTTTTTATTATACGTAATTTCAATTAAAAAAAATCTAATCAATTTATAGTATAAAAAATAACTTTATTTGGGTCAAGAATTGTAACCAATGCATCATTACTTCTATTAGGTATTTTTCACTCCATTAGTTTTTTTTAAATAATTTAGAATTTGAAAATAGATAAATAAATATAAATTATTATTAATTTTCAAATAAAATGAATGTACTATATATTACATACAAAATTTGGGAAGAAAAATGAGAGAAATAACTAAATGAAAAAAAAGAAAAGAAATAGATAATAGATATATTAAATATATATTATGTTTTTTTTTAAAAAAGGCCGACCTGACGGGCTGAATTGGCCAACCCGCCGGGCCGACGGGTTTTAAACTCGTAAACCCGTAACCTGACCGCCTATTGGGTCAATATGATATCAAAACTCGTAAAACTCTTTGTTTATAATCAATTGTTGAGTCGTATGATTTCACCTTTAGAGAAAGGGTCATGCTGGATTAAGATATATTAAACTATCGGATTCCCCTTGTATGTATCAATTTTAAGTCGATTATCTGCGCTCGGTAGAGTCGCTAATTTGGGTTTGGACTGTTGGAAAACTGGCGGTCAGATCAATCACGATTGATACCCGGTGCAGCAGAAGTTTAAAAATTTTGTTATGGAACAATTCCATAGTGTGGGTATCAACCGTTCAACGATTAAATTATTGTGTGTGTAAAATTTAAATAACAGTTATTAAATTTTACCTTCAATCTCGCAACGAGATTACTGGACACCAACAGATTTTATCTGCTCTTGTTGTCTCTCCCTGGAACCGATGAACTCCTTCAATCAGGTCCACGAACAGAGGTTTAATCCCTCTGATAGATTGCACTAGAAAATCTATCAGAAGTTTTCTGCGAAGAGATTACACGAATCTGATTCGTTATTCCTGACCGCGATTCAAAATCACAGACCGGAATTTTCTCGGGCAGAGGGGGAGGGGTCGGCCGAAATTTTCTTTTAGAGAGACTAGGGTTTTCGATTTTTGCTCTAAAAAATTATGACCTGTTGTGTGTAATTTCTGTACTGAAATAACTTATTTATAATGCAGGCCACTAACACCTTAGGGCCCATTAGTCATAAGTTAGGGCCCGACAAGCAAAGCCCGCTCGTTCAGAAATTAATATAAAATTCATCGTGACTCCGATTGATGAAACGATTTCACCAATGTGCACAGAAACCATTTCTGCACGTTTTAAAGTCAAAATAAATTTTCCTGAATCCGAATTCAGTGGTTTCCAAAAATGTCCATCCCTATGTCATTTTAGGAAACCCTACTCCCTTACTCTTAATTAAGAAGTCCAACTCCTTAGTTCATTAAATTTAACTCTTTAAATTTAACTATCTCAACGGGGATTAAAACTCCATTACACTGTGTGACCCTCAATGGTTCAGGGATACAGCTAGCCGTGGGCTCACAACTCCTTGTGACTCGGAACAACACTTTCCGACTTGCCCAACGAATCATGGTAAAGCGCCTAGCAACATCGCCCCATGATTCCCTAGGTATCACTGATAGTGCCTACAAGAACCAGTAGATTTTGGTTAGCGTACAGTACGGTCCCTTCATCCATATATCCCGATCGAATCAACAACCATTGGTATATCGAGAGTCGCTCAAGATTCGATAACTATGCAATACATCTTGAAGATCAAATTAGTGACATCGCATGTGCTACTAAGAAACCATTTCTTAAATCACATCAATTACTCTGGCCAGAGATTTATCACACTAATATCTCCTCAGATCGCATAGGATATCCACACTCGCAAGTATGTGGTGAATCCTTGACAACAATGCATTGACTCCTATATGTGTCGTAACTGTACCCAATCTCGACACCTGATGACCCCCATAGAGTCGGTAAACGAGTCAAAGCACAGCACTAGCATATAGAGTCTCCATGATGTTTCAAGTCGTAAGGACTAATGGTGTACAACCAAAACCGCGGACTTAATCCACTCGATAAGTGATAACCACTTGGAAAGTCCGGATAGGGTAGTTCGATTATTCATCCTATGAATATCCATTTGCATGCTTCGAACATCTCCATGTTCCCTACCAATGAAACGTGGTACTCCGCATCGCAAATGCTAGTCTCAAACTCGAGCGATCCTTATCCTTATTATCGGACGGCTCAATCGACTAGGAACGGTTTTAGAATATACAGTGACTATAAGATGTATTTCATGATAGACATCTCCATGTTCTACCACATCTTACATACACTATAGTATATTCAAGGTCTTTATCAAAACAACAATAGTATATCACAATATAACAATATGAAGTAATATAAAGTCATTGCCATTAAAAAGTGTAAATAATATTAAACAAAAGATTGTTTATACAAAGAGTCATCAAAGCCCATAGCCACACAGTTGGCTCACTGGGCACCCACTCTTACAATCTCCCACTTGCCCTATAGCCAACTAGTCATACTACGTAGACCCATTGCTTCGCGATGTTTGTCAAACAATGGTCCTGGCAAGGGCTTAGTAAGCGGATCAGCGATATTGTCTGCAGAGGCCACTCGTTCGACAATGATGTCTCCTCTTTCCACAATCTCCCGGATTATGTGGTATTTCCTCAGTACGTGTTTGGATCTTTGATGAGACCTTGGTTCCTTTGCTTGAGCAACGGCACCCGTGTTGTCGCAGTACACCGGGACTGGACCAACAAATTCAGGAATGACGCCCAACTCTTGGACGAAATTCCTCATCCAAACGGCCTCTTTAGCAGCAGCTGATGCTGCAATGTATTCAGCCTCAGTGGTGGAATCCGCTGTGGTGTCCTGCTTGGAACTCTTCCAAGAGACAGCACCGCCATTGAGCATGAACACAAATCCAGAGGTTGACTTCGAGTCATCCACATCACTTTGGAAGCTAGAGTCGGTATAGCCTTCCAATTTGAGTTCTCGTCCTCCATAAACCATGAACATATTCTTAGTCCTTCGCAAGTACTTAAGAATGTCCTTCACGGCTTTCCAATGCATTTGACCAGGATTAGACTGATATCTGCTCGTGACACTCAGAGCAAATGCTACATCCGGTCTGGTAGATATCATCCCATACATGATACTACCTATAGCTGACGCATATGGTACATGTGTCATATTCTCTATCTCTTCATCAGTCTTGGGACACATAGACTTGGATAGAGAAACTCCATGACACATGGGTAGATGTCCTCTTTTGGACCCATCCATTGAAAACCGTTTCAATATGGTATCGATGTAGGTTGATTGAGTGAGTCCTATCATTCTCTTAGACCTATCTCTATAGATCTGTATCCCAAGAATGTAGGATGCCTCTCCCAAATCCTTCATCGAAAATCTACCTGATAACCATATCTTTGTTGACTGCAACATCCCTACATCATTCCCAATGAGTAGGATGTCATCAACATAAAGTACTAAGAATGTCACAGCATCCTTAACTACTTTCTTGTACACGCACGGTTCCTCCGGGTTCTTGATGAAACCAAAATCTTTTATTGTTTCATCAAATTTCTGGTTCCAACTTCTTGATGCTTGTTTTAGACCATAAATTGATCTCTGAAGCTTGCATACCTTATGCTCGCTTCCCATGGATGTGAACCCCTCAGGCTGCTTCATATAGATTTCCTCCTTAATGTCTCCATTAAGAAAAGCAGTCTTCACATCCATTTGCCATATCTCATAGTCATACCATGCAGCTATGGCAATTAGGATTCTTATGGACTTGAACATTGCAACTGGTGAAAAGGTTTCGTCATAGTCAACTCCTTGCCTTTGAGTATAACCTTTAGCCACCAATCGCGCCTTGTAGGTCAATACCTTACCATCAGGCCCAAGCTTTCTTTTGTAGATCCATTTACACCCTATCGGAACAATTCCATCGGGAGGATCTACTAAAGACCAAACTTGGTTTGTATGCATCGAATCCAATTCTGACTGCATAGCTTCAAGCCATAAATTCGAATCCGCATCAGAAATTGCTTCCTTGAAGTTTCTTGGATCACATCCAATGTCGGGTTCATCTTGATCCCCTTCAAGAAGAAGACCATATCGAACTGGAGGTCTAGAAGTCCTTTCGGATCTTCTAGGTGCAGGCGTGTCCAGCAATGGTTCCTGAGGTGTAGGATCGTTATTTTGTATTTCGGGTTCTTCTCGAACTTCTTCGAGTTCCATCATCTCGCCTTTCTTATCCAATAAGAACTCCTTCTCCAAGAAGGTGGCATTCCTAGAAACAAACACCTTTGTTTCAGCAGGATAATAGAAATAATATCCGATTGAATTCTTCGGATACCCTACAAAATAACATAAGCTGGATCGACTATCCAACTTATCTCCCACTGTCCGCTTCACGTAAGCAGGACATCCCCAAATCCTCAAGTACGAATACTTAGGAGCTTTGCCATTCCATAACTCGTATGGTGTTTTGTCCACTGCTTTAGTGTGAACGTTGTTCAACAACAATACCGCCGTTTCAAGCGCATAGCCCCAAAACGAAGGTGGAAGCTCAGTGAAGCTCATCATAGATCGAACCATGTCCAACAAAGTTCGATTACGACGCTCCGATACACCATTAAGCTGTGGTGTCATAGGAGGAGTCCACTGAGAGAGAATCCCATTCTCTTTCAGATAGTCCAAAAACTCGGTACTCAAGTATTCTCCACCTCGATCCGATCGAAGTGCTTTAATACTTTTACCTAGCTTGTTTTCTACTTCAGCCTTGAATTCTTTGAACTTTTCAAATGCTTCAGACTTATATTTCATTAAATATAAATACCCATACCTTGAATAATCATCAGTAAAGGTAATGAAGTAGGTGTGGCCATGTTGAGTCCCTACTCTAAATGGACCACAAACATCTGTATGGATCAAATCCAACAGATTCTGACTACGCTCAGGTTTCCCCTTAAAAGGAGATTTAGTCATTTTTCCTTTTAGGCAGGATTCACAAGTAGGTAGAGAGTTAATATCAGACATATCAAACATGCCCTCTCCCACTAGCTTGTTCATCCTCCTTGAGGAAATATGACCTAGTCTAGCGTGCCAAAGGTTTGCCGGGTTTTGACTATCGATTTTCCTTTTGTTTGTTGTCGCCGGTTTGTCAATACAATTCACTGGAACGTCTTTTAGTTTTAAATTGTATAGATCGTTTTCAAGTTGTCCATTTCCAATTAAACATTCATTCTTGTAAATATTGCAAATCCCATTCACAAAATTACAAGAATAACCATCTCTATCAAGCATAGAAATAGAAATAATGTTTTTAATTAAATCTGGCACAAATAAAACATCTCTCAACAATAATTTAAAACCATTCTGCAAAATCAAACAAACATCTCCAATGGCCGTAGCTTCAACTCTGGAACCATTCCCGAGCCTCAGCTGGGTCTCACCCATTCTAAGCCTGCGACTTCTTGTCATCACCTGCAAATCATTGCAAATGTGAGATCCACATCCGGTATCCAATACCCAAGAAGTTGTATTAAGTGACATGTTTATTTCGATATAGAACATACCCTTTGCAGTTCCTAACTGCTCAAGATACTCCTTGCAGTTGCGCTTCCAATGACCCGGCTTCTTGCAGTAATGGCAAACATCCTTGGATTTTCCATTGTTTGAAGCCTTTGTCTTTTGCTTCTTCTCGGGTTCCACTTTCTTGGGTGGGGCAGAACGTTTCTTGCCCTTCATACTTGGCCCTTTCTTAGCAGAAGATGAGGAGCCCACCAAGAAAGCTGGCTTATCCTTCTTAAGTGTGGATTCATATGTAACGAGCATATTGACCATCTCTTCAAGGGTGGCCTCTATCTTGTTCATATTAAAATTTATCACGAATCCATCAAATGAAGAAGGAAGAGATAGAAGCAGCAAGTCCACATTGAGTTCATGCTCCAACACCAAATCAAGGGTCGCTAACTTCTGTATGAGCCAAATCACTCGTACCCCATGATCACGGACCGAAGTCCCTTCACGCATGCGGCACGTCATCAACTCCTTAACAGTAGCGAACCTTTCAGCCCTCGACTGAGCCCCAAAAAGTTCCTTGAGTTGCGCGTGAATGTCAGCAGCATTCACCGTGTCCTCAAATCGCCTCTGGAGTTCATCAGACATCGAGGCTTGCATATAGCATTTGGTCTTGATGTCATGGTCCCACCATGCATCAAGCTTGGCCAATTCCTCCGGACTAACATCAGCTGGTGCTTCCTTCGGAGGTGCTTTCTCTAACACATAGAGCATTTTCTCCGAAGTTAAGACAATCTTCAACTTCCGGAACCATTCCGTATAGTTGGCGCCAGTCAGCTTGTTTTGTTCGAGGATCGAGAATAAAGGATTTCGCGAATTCATTGTATGAAATACTGAAAAGGAAAACAGACATATATCAATGATTGTTTAACAATTTACTAAGACATAAAATAGGCGAATTTAATTTTATGAATCTCACTCCCACTATTTTAACGATTTCACCACCCTCTAGTGAAAATGGGAAACTTTTTCCTTAGTGAGAACATGGAGTCCAATTGACAAACTTATGGTCCCGAATAATATCAGCCAACCATAATTCTCAAAAGGTAGAGCCCAATTGCTTCCAAAGCAACCCCCATGTATTTACCTCATGTCCAATAAGGGCCCAATAATATGACGCCGTTTAAAGTGACATGTCAAGATGACCCATCAATATTAAGTTGTGATGGACGGTCGCCATGTGGATCCCCAATAATATGAGCCGATCCCATGGGAGTTCCACCCAACTTACAACATTTGTCGATCCAATGTACAGCTTTCCGACGGACGGGCCCCCCCAATAATATGAGCCGGACCGTATCCGCGGGTAGCATCACATACATTGACCGTTGATGGAAGGTAGGAACATTTAAACAATATTTAAATTTCCTTTATTTATCTTGATATAAATTTTAAATCATATTTAAAATGAGGGATTTTATTTATAAAAATATTTGTCTCATCATATTTAATTTATTGCATGCATTGCCGGATTCACGCAATTTATGTCTAAACATGCATACAATCATAATATCACATATTATATAGGATGATCGATTCCATTTCTAATTGACCCGTGGTTGCCAATCACGGGTCTTAGTCCAATCCTAGGTAATATGCAGTATGCAAATGCAATCCTATTACATATGCTTCCAATTTACATTTCTTCAGTCTTCATTGTCTGCTGGGCCCACCATCTTCAAATCTTGATCTCCCACTAAATCTAATGTATTTACAATAAATAACAATGACAAGTAGGGGATACATTTTTAGGGGGTGGGAACGGGCTATAAACCAAGCCCACTTTTATTACATATGACATTCATATCGGGCCATAAACCAGGCCCATTAATAAAACCAACAATAATAAAGACAAAATGTAAATTCCTAACATACACCTACAAAATTGGTCATGGCAATCGATCATCCTTATCCAATAACATTTAATTCAAAATTAATTTATTGGATAACATGCTGTGGCAATTCAAATTTAAACAAGATAAAATCATATTTTATATATAAAATCTCATTTCACATATAAAATCATATTTTATCTCTATATCAAATAAAATCATATTTTATCTATAAAATCCAATTTTACAAATAAAATCATATTTTACTTAATATATCATAAGATCATATCTTATCATCAATTGTACCAAAATAATTGATTTCAAAATTCAATTTACGGATAAAATATTAAAATTTTCCAAAAATTCAAATTTATCCAAAATCAATTTTAAAATTTACGGACTCGAACAATTCGATCCGAAATCTCGTGAACCAATCAAAAACAATTTTTGACCGGATCAAAAATAAAATTTTAAATATTAAAATTAATTTTTAAATAAAAATATAATTTTTCCCGCGGGCCGCCCGGGACACTCCCGGGCCGGCCCGCACCCAGGGCGCGGGCCGGGGGCAGCCCGGCTGCCCCCTTAGGGCAGCGCCTGGCGCCGCCCCTGGGCGGCGCCGTGCGCTGCCCTGGGCGGCGCCGAGCGCCGCCCCTGGGCAGCGCCGAGCGCCGCCCCTGCGCAGCGCTCAGCGCTGCCCTGGGCGGCGCCGTGCGCCGCCCTGGGCGGCGACGGTCGCCGCCTTGGGCGGCGCCGTGCGCCCCCTTTGGGCGGCGCCGTGCGCCGCCCGGGGCAGCAACAATTGCTGCCCCACCGGGCAGCGATCCAATCGCTGCCCGGGTTTTGCCCCGAAATTTTTTTTTTTTTTTATTTAAAAATATTTATTTTGTTTCAAAAACCGAGACTCAAAAATTTTGTACAATTGATTAATTTAATCGTTTGATCTGAGCAACCTGGCTCTGATACCACTGTTGGAAAACTGGCGGTCAGATCAATCACGATTGATACCCGGTGCAGCGGAAGTTTAAAAATTTTGTTATGGAACAATTCCATAGTGTGGGTATCAACCGTTCAACGATTAAATTATTGTGTGTGTAAAATTTAAATAACAGTTATTAAATTTTACCTTCAATCTCGCAACGAGATTACTGGACACCAACAGATTTTATCTGCTCTTGTTGTCTCTCCCTGGAACCGATGAACTCCTTCAATCAGGTCCACGAACAGAGGTTTAATCCCTCTGATAGATTGCACTAGAAAATCTATCAGAAGTTTTCTGCGAAGAGATTACACGAATCTGATTCGTTATTCCTGACCGCGATTCAAAATCACAGACCGGAATTTTCTCGGGCAGAGGGGGAGGGGTCGGCCGAAATTTTCTTTTAGAGAGACTAGGGTTTTCGATTTTTGCTCTCAAAAATTATGACCTGTTGTGTGTAATTTCTGTACTGAAATAACTTATTTATAATGCAGGCCACTAACACCTTAGGGCCCATTAGTCATAAGTTAGGGCCCGACAAGCAAAGCCCGCTCGCTCAGAAATTAATATAAAATTCATCGTGACTCCGATTGATGAAACGATTTCACCAATGTGCACAGAAACCATTTCTGCACGTTTTAAAGTCAAAATAAATTTTCCTGAATCCGAATTCAGTGGTTTCCAAAAATGTCCATCCCTATGTCATTTTAGGAAACCCTACTCCCTTACTCTTAATTAAGAAGTCCAACTCCTTAGTTCATTAAATTTAACTCTTTAAATTTAACTATCTCAACGGGGATTAAAACTCCATTACACTGTGTGACCCTCAATGGTTCAGGGATACAGCTAGCCGTGGGCTCACAACTCCTTGTGACTCGGAACAACACTTTCCGACTTGCCCAACGAATCATGGTAAAGCGCCTAGCAACATCGCCCCATGATTCCCTAGGTATCACTGATAGTGCCTACAAGAACCAGTAGATTTTGGTTAGCGTACAGTACGGTCCCTTCATCCATATATCCCGATCGAATCAACAACCATTGGTATATCGAGAGTCGCTCAAGATTCGATAACTATGCAATACATCTTGAAGATCAAATTAGTGACATCGCATGTGCTACTAAGAAACCATTTCTTAAATCACATCAATTACTCTGGCCAGAGATTTATCACACTAATATCTCCTCAGATCGCATAGGATATCCACACTCGCAAGTATGTGGTGAATCCTTGACAACAATGCATTGACTCCTATATGTGTCGTAACTGTACCCAATCTCGACACCTGATGACCCCCATAGAGTCGGTAAACGAGTCAAAGCACAGCACTAGCATATAGAGTCTCCATGATGTTTCAAGTCGTAAGGACTAATGGTGTACAACCAAAACCGCGGACTTAATCCACTCGATAAGTGATAACCACTTGGAAAGTCCGGATAGGGTAGTTCGATTATTCATCCTATGAATATCCATTTGCATGCTTCGAACATCTCCATGTTCCCTACCAATGAAACGTGGTACTCCGCATCGCAAATGCTAGTCTCAAACTCGAGCGATCCTTATCCTTATTATCGGACGGCTCAATCGACTAGGAACGGTTTTAGAATATACAGTGACTATAAGATGTATTTCATGATAGACATCTCCATGTTCTACCACATCTTACATACACTATAGTATATTCAAGGTCTTTATCAAAACAACAATAGTATATCACAATATAACAATATGAAGTAATATAAAGTCATTGCCATTAAAAAGTGTAAATAATATTAAACAAAAGATTGTTTATACAAAGAGTCATCAAAGCCCATAGCCACACAGTTGGCTCACTGGGCACCCACTCTTACATGGACCGTCAAGCAAACCCGCCCCTATCACTAAAAAAAAAAAGCGGGGTTGGCCAGTGTGGGCCTTCGGCCAAGAAGAGATCGGCTCGCCATTTTTTCTAATTTTTTTTTAAAAAATTATGTTGTAATTTTTATATTTAATAATTTATGTATGGTTATAAGTTTTGAAATGATTTATTTATGATTTATATGTTTTAAAACATTTATATAATTATTATGTTTTAATTGATTAATTTTTAAAAATTATATCATTTATAATGATTTATTTAAGGTTAATGAATTTTTAAATGTGTACATCATTTATAATTATTTATATATGATTTTCTTCCAATTTTTTTAATTATTTGTCAGTTTAGGCTAGTGTAATCCCAACTCGTCGTTATGACGGGTTTGCCCGAATTGAAGCCTTAAAGCCCATGGAAGGCCCGTTGATTGTAACTTAATTATCAATATATATAATAATATTAAACAAGTTAGATATGACAATTTTTAAATAATATTAGTTTTGAAACGTTGTCATAAAATGTAAACCATGCTATTTATATATTTAAAATAAAACATTAGATAAATATAATTAAAATATGAATAAAGGTACTTTCCAAGAAAAACCAATTAATCATACAATCAAGCTATATTTTCAGAGATAAAGATTCTGATCTATTTTTCCGAGATAATCATGCATGCATTGTCCCTTTGTCTAAAAAAATTGTGATGGAAAATACTGATATCTTTAAATTCAACAATTTTAAAATTTGAAATATTTATCTCCAACTAAAAAACTCCTTATGTTCAATTATATGTAAATTTAACGCCAATAATGGAAATGGAACAAAGAAAGACGAATACATTGGTAACAATACGTCTTCGATCAAGATATGACAATCTTTAAATAATATTAGTTGGTTTTTTAAAAAATAATATTAGTTTTGAAACGTTGTCATAAAATGTAAACCATGCTATTTATATTTAAAATAAAACTTTAGATAACTATAATTAGAATAATAATAAACGTACTTTGAAGAGAAAAAACCAATTAATCAAACAATGAAGCTATATTTTCGGATATTTAAAATTTGAAATATTTATCTGCTTTATCTTTATCTCCTACTCAAATTAAACTCCCTACATGTAAATTTCACGCCAATATTAGAAACGAAACAAAGAAAGACGAATATATACATTAATTGTGTTCGATCAAGATCCTGAAACAGAAATTTTGTAGGCTCTGGGAATCCAATTAATTAGTTTTCTGATGGAGATGGAGTCTAACAATCAACAGTGTCCAATTCCCGCCAATTCGAATCAAGATCGAGATTGGAATAGCCAATTTGAAGCTTTAACTCCGGAAGAATGTGTTTCAAGTATAGACGACAATATTCTACCAAACAACCAACACATAAGCTATCACAGAAGACTTCCAGATGCAGAATATGTTCCGGTTATACTTTCCCCGGGATATTGCTTTCGCCCCGAAGACGATGAACTCATCGTGGACTATTTGAACAAGGAGATCAATAGAGAACGGCCCGAATACATCCGCTGTATCCGCAACGTCAACGTTTACGATCATTCTCCTGAGGATTTGACTCGTACGTATACAATTAATTTTTCTGTTTTCTTTGTAATTGCATTGTTTTGATTAATAATGTTATTCGGATGGATCTTTGTTACAGGGATGTATCAGAGTTTGGGAAAAGGTGAATGGTACTTCTTCACGTCTCGAGAGCGCAAGTATTTGAATGGAAAAAGGCCGAACCGAGCGGCCGGTAACGGGTATTGGAAGGCCACCGTAGCTGATAAAAAAATACTTGCAAATGGCGTGCATGTTGGATTCAAGAAGACTTTAGTGTTTTTCGTAGGGAAGCCCTCCAAAGGCCACAAAACTGATTGGATCATGCACGAGTACGTATCTAACCAGCCTACGACACAAATTAGGACAAGTGCTGATGATGCTATGCGAGTAAGAACTATTTCTATTTGATCTTCTTTTTTTTTTTTTTTTTTTTTATCAATATCGATGGATCTGTTTTTAGTCATACGCAAAATTAATTACATGCATATCAATCTAATTGCGGGGTTTGTCATATTCCCACATGTTAATTTGTTTGTTTTCTCTCCTTTACCCTAGCATGCATCTAGGCATATATTTAGGCCGTTATGCAAAACAAATTAATAATGTGTTTGTTTCATAATGTTGCAGCTAGATGATTGTGTTATGTGTCGGATTCACAAGCGTGTGAAAACTGAACACAATCAGCAGCAGCAGCTCAGCCTTGAGGTGACGAATTTCAACGCGCAACAGAATCAGCAGCAGGATATACATGGACAGCAGCTTCATTTCGGCCCGCAAAGTCAGCAGGCAAATACAAATCCAGACGAGGCACAAGCAATCATGGACGAAGACATTTTGCAGTACATTAATTTCGATGAACAGGCGGAGCCCTGGCTTAATTTTTATTATTATTATTAAGTATAGTGATATTTAATGTTAGCAAAATTTGGTCCAGTCCACTTCAACATTTGGCCAACCCACTCCAAGCATTATATTAACACATACCAACTTTAATATTTGATCTAGCCTACTGCTCTTTTTTTATGTTTTTCTTTCTTCGGCCCATATATTGCTAGATTTTTTAATTATTGATTATAAATCATAAAATATGCTATTGAAATTGAGATTTATTTAAATTACAAACTAAAGATTTAGATCTATAAAATCATCAATCAGAGCAGAATATGATAAGAAGATTCAATTAGTGAAATAAGAAAACTACATAAAGTGTTAAAGTTATATAAAAACACCTGCATATTAATTATTTAGTACCCGATTGTGTATTTTGATTTTTAAAAGAAGAAAGCACGATGTTGTTTTCAAGTTGTTCGATGAAATGTTTGAGATGTGAAATTGAGTATTTTTTAACTTTCACATAATCTCAATCCAAGTAAGCAAATTGTAATTAAGCTATGAATTTTTGAGTTACTAAAATATTTCTCTCTTTATCTCGCTAATTCCACATGAATGGTTGGATTCTAGAGCATGGTAGATGTTGTATAAATTCTAGAAGTCTCTACATTAATCGTGTCATAGACATGTGTATAACTCTGTAGAATATACTTGTATATACATGTAACTTGTATAGAATTATGTAGAAGAAAGGATCTATAATCGTGTAGATTGTATGAAGCTCAACTATAAAAGGGTGCAAGCCCTCATTTGTAAACCACCAAATTTGAAAGCAATACACAAAATATTATTCAAGCTCTCTTGTGTTCTTACACAATTGACAACTAAATAACCATTTAGAGCTAGTTGGCTAGTCCCTATTAAATTTTGTACAATAGTTGTGATTTTAGAGTAAAACAAAACTATGTTTTCATTTTTTTAAAACCAAAAGCTAGCACATCGATTTGTAAGAAATATTCTCCAAGTAATGATGAGATCTCAAAATAGAGGAAGAGACAGAGTCGTCTGAAACTTGGAACCAGGCAGCCCCCAAGCGTGTTCACATGGGTACATGTTTATCAGCCCAGGATAAAAAAATTTTCTGGCTACGCCCCTGGATGAACTATTGGAAAAGCAGCAGGAGGCATGGAGTCACATTAATCCTGATTATGGACAGGGAATTATTCTAGAAAATATATGATGAAAATGAGTTGTATATGAATGATGACAATAGTGTTTTAGTATATGACGAAAATATATATTAACGACAGTATTGAGAAGTGAGCTACCGAGCATTTGCATTTTCTTTATGTTTTGCTAAATCTTATCGGAGTTTTACGGTGCTATGATTTCCTCATTGAGGCTGCTCAGTCTGCGCAACAGGGCACCTATATTTAAGAACACTAGTTAATAAAACGTGCGTTGCACGTGAAATACTATCTGACAACGCTTAGTTTTTAGGTTAGTGAAAATTAGATACTTGCAATTCTCCAAGTGAGATAATTAAGTACGCAAGTAATTTAGATATTTATATAGATATATCATGGAAAGCAAAAGATTCATTTCTAATTTAGAAGTTCAAGATCGGAAATAAGTTCGAATATTGAAAAACATATAGTATCAACGCTAAAGTCTTGGAATTAAAAATAAAAAAGCACCATCAATTCTTCTCCAACTTAACTTTCACTATTTGGCGCATGCCTTTGTTGGTTTGTTTGAGATTCTTCAGCCTTTTGTTAAAATCAGCAAGCTTCTCATTATCTTGAATATCTATAGTATCTTTTTTGGAAGATGTCTGGCTTTGGTTTTTCTTCAGTGTTTTCCCCGTAGTCTTCGCGCTTTGTCTAGGCTCATCATGATTATTTATGTCTTTGATACTCTTAGTCTTTCTTTTCCTATTATTTGGATTGTTTGTCTTGATTTGTGCTGGTTTCTTGAAACCTTCTCCTATGATCGATAGCATTCCATTTTTGTCCAAGACCGATTTATCTAACTTGAAAAGAAACTTGTGGTTTTCTTTGCTTGGGTGATCCAGTATGTTTCCGTGTTCCATGGGACATTTTTGCTACAATATAAAAAATGGAATTATTGGAAATAATATAAGATAAACTCAAAAGTATAGAAATGGATATTTTAAATCACCTTAGTGTTCATTTCAATGTATTTGTCAATAGAGCAACCAATAAATTCTGCAGCCACTTCTTCGAACAAAGTCACTCTAGCCATTTCATTTTCATCTTGGACGATTATTGTCATTCGATATCTGAAAAATCACTTGTGAGAGTGTATACACAATAAGTAAATATATATATTTTTAAAAAATCTATAGTTGAGCATAGTTGCGTACCTTGGTACAACATTTATATTTGGCTTCATACAATTTGTGCATTTAAATTCACCAGTTGTTTTGGTAACAGCTTTGTTACAGTAACCACAAGCCTCATACCACAGGGATTGTTTATTCTCAATTTCCTTGATGGTTGCTTTGATGAAGTAAAAGTTGTGCTATAGGCAATTCCATGCGAACAATGGTCTAAGAAATCACCAACATATAATAGAAATTTGTTTAATTAATTACATATAGCTGCTTGAACTTATGTATAAAATTGAAATTTGTGAATATAAAACATCATCATTACCTGCGGCAAAGTTGTCAGCTCATCCTTCAATTGTCGTAGGCTTAGTTGGTTTGACTCTTTTATCATTTTCTCCATCCAAAGTTTATTCAAGCTTTTCTGAGTTGCATTTCTCTTCAACCTATAATTTTGGCGGTATGTAAATTCAATAGATAGAATTTAATTGTAGGAATGTAATTAATGACATGGTTGCACTATATAGTTTATATTCTAATTGTTTCTCGCCACACTACATATGGCACACAGAGGATTGTTCTATTGCTACTGATCATAAACATGATTCTGGGTTGAAAAACAGAGGATGACTCTATTACCACTGACAAACTTGATTCTAGATGGAAAAAATAGTAAACTGAGACTCGTCCTCATCACCAAACAAACAGGGGCAGATACATAAGCTTAAAACAGGTTCAACTTAGTCTATGAAGAATGATAAATAATCTTGTAAAGGAAATTAAAAAAATAAGAAAAGTTTAATTTGGTCCACTGGGTCTGCATCGAGAGGAAGATATATGATATAGTTGTTCCACATACATTAATGATTTTAGAATTCAATTTGCAGATATATATTTGTATGTGTGTTATTGATCAATAAGATATGTATGGAAATATATGAAGTGTACCATGAGTTAATATTTTCAGTTTCATCGCACGGGGGATTGATCAACATCGCCGTCTTCGACGTAGATTTCAGCTGTATTCCTGTATTTGATGACAAATTTTTTGACAAAATGAGCTAAGTTAGATAGCCACTGTCAAATGAGAGAGGTTAATTTCATGTCTATTTCATGGTATCACTTTGGTATATATTAATTTTCAAATTGCGAAAAGCAATCACTGGATTTTGGTCTTGAATCTGGTGTAGTAATTGTCCTTCATTCAACGCTATATCATCCCATAGCTGTATTGTCATGGGTTCCAACCTGATTCACATACGCGTTAGCTATTTGTAAAATGAGACGAATACAATGTTTCTTTCTATAAACTTACAAAGTGTTTAACATAATTACTTCCCTCCGATGGACAACAGTGTTATCTTCTTTTGTGTAGTTGAACAATGGTCGAACATGCTTGATGATGCCAATTATGTCTGTTTATGTGACAATATATAGATGATTGGAAACTATTGTTTACATTTTAAAATACAATAAAGAAAAGAAAAACTCACTTTGGTCATTAGTATCTGCTTGATTGCTTGCTATATGAGCGAATTCCTTGAACCGAAAATTGATTCTGTCCAGAAAAGGTTCATTTGACAACTCGGTAATTCTAGTTAATTTGTGTTTGCATCGTCAACTCAATCTTTGGATTAACATTTGGATAAGTGAAATTTATCTGTTTCACGGATGGGTTACATATGAGATAGGTTTTGTTACTATCCAGGAGTTGCTCGAATGTGTTGGCAAAAACTAAGCCATGTATCATCGTTCCCTGCAGTATCCAGACTCATCAGTGTTAGAAAATATGCACGTTGTCCTAAAAAATACGCAATCAATTTTGTTTAACAAAGTTAGCATTTGAAAAAGAGTAACTTGTGCATCCATGAAAATGAGCTTTCGAAGAGTCTTGGAGTTGAGTGTCCTTGAAACTCGATAGCCTTGACGAATAACCAAAACTTTGACGACCACATCTTTTTGACCACGCTGGAGTGTATCAATGAGCATCACATCAAGGTTGGCCATTGATAATTACTTTGTTTTTTTGCAGGTGGGAATTATTTTTTTGGCTGCAAGGTTGGTGTGTGACATGCTACCTTATTTTTTGTCTTATTTATAATCACTAATAATCATTGACACTAATTATTTGTATTGAATTCATTTACGGTTATTTGGATTGATAACAAAATACGTGCTTGCTTTCTCTTCAGCTACCCTAATTATTATATTCACTAAAGTAATAACACGATTGGGTTTTTTAATCAATGATACGTTACTCAAATAATGATCATCACAGAACGTGTTCAGAATTGTGTACTGATATAAATTATATGTGAAAAATATGCGTTTCAGTGAAAGCTTTATAATAGTATCTCTTATCGGAGATATTGGTGTAACTAAAGTATTTGCTATATAGGCAAATTCAAAATGATGAGGAAGAAGTCAATATGTGATCTAGCTTCGTCTATCTTAAAGTTATATTGGATGTTGTTTTAATTAAAGTGAGTCGTTAAGTTTGGTTAACAATTAAATATATACGTATAAACTTGGGTTGAATGTACTTTGTATACAATTTATATGGATGGATTGGTAATTAAATTGTGTTGGTTAATTGGAAAGTGCGCATATACATTAAAATATAAACTCATTCATTTATTCAATTTTTTATTATGTGGAAAATGGCAGTAGCCACCGGCCCACCAAATTATACTCTGTAAGTTACATTAAGTTGATATAGTAATCTTTCGCGTGTCATTTGAGCGTAGTATAATTGAGGTAGTGTGAATTTAGAAGACATAAAATTGACAGTTGGATTTTTTTTAAAAAGTAGAGAAATGGTGGATATAAATCAAGATGAAAATAGAAATAAAAATTAATATTTGTTTCAATAATTTTTTTATAACTAATGTTATTTAAATATTTAATTATAAATTTTGTGTAACTAATATTTTAGATAATAATTTAGAAATTGAAACTATTAAAGAATTTAGTAAATACTAAATTAATCAGTCAAAGTCTCAAAGAGAAAGTATCAATTTATATGATAAAAAATGGAATGCTGATATAATATATATACATACTACAGCTGGAAAAGTTTTAATAGGTTGTTATTTGGGACAATGCTACATATACATTGAAGATTACATATTGATTTATACGATATATCTGAAATAACTAAATTATCTTAATGGTTTTTTGCATGATATGATCCTTTATTTTTTATAAAAATAAAGTGTAAGAATAATTATGTATTTTCAAATACAATGCATAAATCAATGTATAATTCTCAATGTATATGTAATAATTTTCCTTTACTTTATATATGTTGTATATAGTATTAGTATTTAATTTTAATAATGTATTGGACACTTGGACAAATATACATTATTTTAGAGATACACATAATAATGAGAAAACACTAAATTTTAATAGAATGTGATATTATCAAAGTTGTCACCAATATGATCTTTGGAATGATGTGTCTCAAGTCTAAAAATTTATTATTAAATGTTTTCTTTAATATGAAAACCAGTGAAAAATTAAGGATATATTTTTTTTTTACAAAAAAATGCATTGAAACAGTTAAAAAAGAAAAAAATAGTAAATTAATTTGAAAAATTTTGTAATCGGGTCAATTCATGGTCAAAAAAATAAAATACCGTAAATACTGGCATCACAATGCGTGCATTTACAACATGGATTAGATAGAAGCTGTTTGGAGAAAAAAATTTAAAACATTGAGAACATATCAGGTTATTAAATTTCTATAGGATTTTATGATAATTAAGTTTTTCACATGTGATGGATACTAATAGTCCAACTCTGATCTACAATGTCATAGTTTGTATTTGTAAATCATTTTATTTGAACAAAATGATGATTGAAGTAAGCATTCCGAAATTTGTATTGTCAAAAAGATGATAACTAAACTCAAAGCTTTGCCAAAAGTGCATTTTAATTCATAATATTGGTGTGACTGTTTATTGCAATATTAGAGTTTTTTGTGATAGAAGAAATTTATTCGTAGTTAAAGCGGAATAGCGCAAATAAAGACATTAGCAAACCTGATGGCTTATATGGACCTTGTGTATGAGATATCTCACTAAATTTTGTTATGCCAATACAAGAAAAGTTTCCTTGATTTTTAATTTGCGTTGAGAAAAAGAAAAAAATAAAAAAACCTAAAGAATGATAATTAATTTATGAACCAGTCATAGCTATTTGCTCAAGAAGAATAGCAATGCACAACTACAAGCGTTCTTTAAGCAGATGAAAATCAGCTTTTTGCAATCAAGAAAGATAAACTAATTTTTTGTAAAGAAAATACTATAAGTCTACTCGATCCACATACATAATTATTAAATAATTTTTTTTACTATTAATATTTATTTTAATAGTATTTTAAAAAATAACAATAGTAAAATTTCTCATTCCTCAATAAAATTTCATTTTTTTTTTATCAAAATTTGAAGTGGCCATCGAGTTTCAAGGACACTCAACTCCAAGACTCTTCGAAAGCTCATTTTCATGGATGCACAGGTTACTCTTTTTCAAATGCTAACTTTGTTAAACAAAATTGATTGCGTATTTTTTAGGACAACGTGCATATTTTCTAACACTGATGAGTCTGGATACTGCAGGGAACGATGATACATGGCTTAGTTTTTGCCAACAGATTCGAGCAATTCGAGCAACTCCTGGACAGTAACAAAACCTATCTCATATGTAACCCATCCGTGAAACAGATAAATTCCACTTATCCAAATGTTAATCCAAAGATTGAGTTGAAGAATGCAAACACAAATTAACTAGAATTACCGAGTTGTCAAATGAACCTTTTCTGGACAAAATCGATTTTCGGTTCAAGGAATTCGCTCATATAGCAAGCAATCAAGCAGATACTAATGACCAAAGTGAGTTTTTCTTTTCTTTATCGTATTTTAAAATGTAAACAATAGTTTCCAATCATCTATATATTGTCACATGAACAGACATAATTGGCATCATCAAGCATGTTCGACCATTGATAAACTACACAAAAGAAGATAACACTGTTGTCCATCGAGGGAAGTAATTATGTTAAACACTTTGTAAGTTTATAGAAAGAAACATTGTATTCGTCTCATTTTACAAATAGCTAACGCGTATGTGAATCAGTTTGGAACCCATGACAATACAGCTATGGGATGATATAGCGTTGAATGAAGGGCAATTACTACACCAGATTCAAGACCAAAATCCAGTGATTGCTTTTCGCAATTTGAAAATTAATATATACCAAAGTGATACCATGAAATAGACATGAAATTAACCTCTCTCATTTGACAGTGGCTATCTAACTTAGCTCATTTTGTCATAAAATTTATCATCAAATACAGGAATACAACTGAAATCTACGTCGAAGACGGCGATGTTGATCAATCCCCCGTGCGATGAAACTGAAAATATTAACTTATGGTATGTCTGAACTTCATATATTTCCATACATATCTTATTGATCAATAACACACATACAAATATATATCTGCAAATTGAATTCTAAAATCATTAATGTATGTGGAACAACTATATCATATATCTTCCTTTCGATGCAGACCCAGTGGACCAATTAAACTTTTCTTATTTTTTTAATTTCCTTTACCAGATTATTTATCATTCTTCATAGACTAAGTTGAACCTGTTTTAAGCTTATGTATCTGCACCTGTTTGTTTGGTGATGAGGACGAGTCTCAGTTTACTATTTTTTCCATCTAGAATCAAGTTTGTCAGTGGTAATAGAGCCATCCTCTGTTTTTCAATCCAGAATCATGTTTGTGATCAGTAGCAATAGAACAATCCTCTGTGTGCCATACGTAGTGTGGCGAGAAACAATTAGAATATAAACTATATAGTGCAACTGTGGGGACCTCGGGTTGCTAATCTCATCTTAGGGCAATAAACGATTAATTAACAATTAATCATAGAATAACAGAATATTCAAACCAAGAGCTAAATTTTTTTTTTTTTGAAAAATCTCAGCCCCTCGCTCGATCGGGTAAACTCACCCGATCGAGCGAGCTAGAAACTCCAAATCTCGGGTCTGAATCCATTTTGGCCTCACTCGATCGGTGAACTTCAACCGATCGAGCGGGCAAGAAAAATCATTTCTCTGTTTGCAAAATACAGGCCTCGATCGATCGGTAAAATTCACCCGATCGAGCGGGCTCCAAATTCTGGAAATTCTGCTGCAACATAATGTTGTCAAACTTGGAATATAAGGACATCTAGTCTTATACAAGCTACAAACTAATATACATGCATTGACAAATAAATCCTAACTCATAAATACATCAATTCATGAATATAAACTAGGATTTACCAAATAGAAACATGTTCAAGATTCTTTGTCTTTTAACATGTTATTAACAATACATATCATCTGCTTAAAACCCGAGTCACCACATGCTATATCTCGTCTCATGCTATCCAAGCCAACTCTGGCTTGATCATACCCCAACCTGATGCAATGCACACATACAAACAAAGCAACAGTTGGATAACTCCGGTGAGAATAAATCTCAGTATGAACAACATACATATACATCATTTAAGCATGTAACTTATTCAATTATGAATGTCATATAATAACATAACATGCTAGCATTTATAAACGCATATTCTAAACCATAGAAATCTCTAAGTTAATGCATAAATGCAATGCTTGTACCAAGGAATAGGCTATCAAATCTGATATCAATAAATCGTAGTTCTGGGATCCCGAGGAAATAAAATCTTCAACAAACACCAACTCACCCAATCGAGGTGAAGTTGAATACTTCATTTCCCCTGACTTTGGTGCAACTATAGTAAGTCTTCTGGATCTTAAAGTAAGTCTACATTCCATGCCACTCAACTACAACCCTCCAAACATCATATGCACTCTAGGCCTTTCAACCCTCTGTGCTTTACAGGCTGGAGTTTAAGATGAATGCAACATGTTCTGTATGCATTAAATTCTATAAAACACCTTGAACACATACTCAAATAAACCAAAAAGCAATCAAAGCATCTAATCACATAAGTTTATTGACAAATTTGTAAGCATCACATAATACATGTAAAAATGTTCAATACAGAAAATACTATAAATCAAATTAAACAAGTAAACATTTACATAAATATTCTGGGAATTCAAGAAAATAGCTATCTTGAATAATCTATCCCATATATGTAAACGTAAACAATAACATATATTAAAACATACAGGTATGTGATTTTAGGCAACTCGATAATCAGAAACAATCTCGAGTTATTCTGCCCATCTTATTAATGTCTATTCATACCTGTGAATTGGATTCAAACATCTTGAATCTTTTGCCAATGTTGATCATCTCAAAGCTAGCCAAATCGGTCATATAATTCTGCTCATTTCAATCAGTGCTAATTGAAGGTGTTCTTGATTCAATCTTAAACACTTCAAGTCATTAGAACTCGAACTCGTCGATTCGAATTCGATAACTTTCATTCCCAACTGAAATTAAGTATAAAACATGCTCAATATCATTATCAAATTTGATATTTAGTGCTAAGTTCAATCTATAGTTGATATCGGATTGAATTGCAACCCGGCGACGTAACGGTTCGAAATCGGTAATTCCGAATACATTAACATCAATATCATCACCATCTTAACAATATAACATCATCAATTCTTCAGCTGAATTTTCGAAATATTCAACCCCTAAAAAATCAGATTTTCAAAAATTCTTTCAATATTCCAAAACATGTCCAAACGACGATCTTTTCTCGATCCATCTTAGATATGCTATCGTCGTATATGCTAGAACATGTTTATACAATCAAATCTTAATTCTAACAACATCATAAAATTCAAAAATGGTAGAACTTCATAAAACTTACGTCAAAACGTAGCACTCGGAGCTGTGATCGCAAATATATGTTCAATCGAAAATTCTACCAGGCGGATCGAAAGATATCGGAGCTTAAAGGGACAAAAATGGACTTGGAACCCTTGTTTCTCCATTCCCACGTTTTCTTGTGGAATTTGGGCTGAAAACTGATCAGATTACACGTTTAAAAATACAAGTTGCAAAGAAAATTGAATTTTGGTCCCTGAACTTTGACCTAATTGCAAATCAGTCCCCGGACAAACGATTTAATTCAATTTCAATCCTAAATAATTTAAGAATAATAGAATTTCATTCTAAACTCTAAATATTCTCAAATTAAATATTCTCGAATTAAAATTAAATCATTTTGGGCCTTATCACATTTTAGTCCTTGAACTACTCAATATTTGCAAATGGGTCCTTGCTCGGATTTCATTCGCAAATTCAATCCTTGATATTTATAATATTGGAATTCACATCTTAAATTCCATAAATATTAATTCAAATATTTTTAATCTTTTTAATTTAAGAATTTTGGATATTAAAATCTTAAAATCCGAAAAATCCTCAAATTAAATATTTCTGACCCGAAATTGAAATCTCTAATTTCCATACATTCTTAAATTCATATTTTCTTTCTTATTTGGAATTTAAATCTTAAATCCCATAATTAAGAACTTAATATTTTCGGGCCTTACATTTCCTCCCCTCTAAGGAATGATTTCGTCCTCGAAATCGCATTCGATCTGACTACGGATTCTCATAAGCTGTATAGCTGATTGAAGTAATACTGACTTCAATTCTCTGAGCTTTCGATATCTATTCTGATATCTTCTCTTCTATCGTATCTCCATCTTCTTTCTGATTGCTTCTGCAATACATATAATCACTGAGTCAACTTATATCTAAGTTGCTATTTCTCGTGATCTAACTCTGCATTAGTTAGTCTGTCTTGCTTACAATCTTATCGACTTCTGTTGTATCTGAATTTAATGCACATACATATTCTAGCTGATATTCTTCAGCCAATGCATATGGATAACAATTCATCTATCTGACAATTTACGATTGAGTATTAATCAACTAGCTAGATCAAATACTCATAGCTTCTAAAATCTCTTTATGAACCTAATGATGCTTGGGAAAGAATTTCTTTTCTGATCATTCTGTTCAGGCTTCAAATCTCTATCTGTTACTCATCTACTAGCTCTGTTAATGCTTCTCTATTCTTATTCTGTTCGAAGCAATCTTCACATCCTCTATCGTTTCTTGACTCATATCTGGTCTGATAGCTGATATTTCTGTAAGATTGTTTCAATATAAAGACAATTCTGTGTTTCTAATCAATCAATCATCAAAATATTGTCTTTATATCTATCAAATAGCTGTCATAGGAATAATAGTAATCACGTGGCAAATAATCAATCAACTAGTACCGAATCTATTACTATAGTTCTGAGCATATCCTCGGAAATCTGGATAATCACATCTGATAGTCCACTAATCAGAGGATGGTATAATGAAATCTCATACAACCAAACACTCAGAACATCTGACAATCAATGCCACAATCTAGAAAACAAATCTAAAGTCTCTATCTTGACAATAGATTTCCATAATTCCTGTAATCTGATCATCTTGCTAAATGCATGACAAGTATCTTTTATGTTTGTATCATATCTAATACAACATATTCATAAATCTGTCGAAATCTACTACACTCTAAACCGCAAAATCATGACGATTCGAGTAGATTCAAACTAAAGTCGTTCACAAAGTTGATCTGTTTTCAACTTTTATGTAACTAATCTGTTACATAAACCACTTGTGTTCTTATTTTTAGCTTCTTTTACTGGAATTTTAGTATTGTTAATGTCAATTCTGTCGTATCTTTTTTCAGTTCTTCTTCCAATAATAATTTCCAAGTACTGACTACGTGTAAGTCATACATGTTTAGACAACTAAATGGATATTAAATCTGTTGTCATATGTCTCTTTCAGAATCTGATATTCCATATCTAGAATATCTGGCATAATCAAATGATTATTCACCGCAAAAATTCATCTATTCTGCTCTGCTGTCTTATCTCTAATCTTAATCTAGCGTTCTCAAGCAATATGGTTTTTTTTTATCTTTCCAAACCAATTCAAGTTTAGCTTGGATCGCAACAATTCTGATCGTTTGATTATCTGTCAAGCATAAACATTCAACAAGTATATATTGTACTCAATAAATCCAGCAATTAGCTAAAACCCATAAATCTTACTGATGATCTAAATCTGAATTTCTATCAGTTACGAGCCAAATACATCAAGATATACTGAATAAACACATCAAATAATCAATAATTCTCAAATTTTAAATCAAAGGAACTCGCTCAATTCAAAGTCATCCAAAATCAACTATTCTGAATGACAAAATTTGCTAAGTGAAAATAACTCACTTGCATTTCAAAACTCAACGCAAATGAATCAAAACAGACTCTAGCAACGGAATAAGAGTCAATCAAAATCGATCGAGGTCGAATACAAAAACCTCAGAATCGATAGCAAGAAATTCAAGAATCATGATTTTTATGATGGAATAGCTTCAGCAAAATTGAAGAAAAAGCTCAACTGTAACTGATTTTTCTTATTCTTTATTGATATGAGTTCATTTATTAATTCTTAATTCTCAGCTGACAATAGTCGAATATACTCTTTTCGACTTAACTTATTGTCATAGAATTAATCATCATTTCGGTACTACATAACTCTTTTCTACGCAATCTGCTAGTTGTTTATGAAGTTCTCCAGTTTAAGTAATGCTCTTCTATAAAAGTTGTCATAATACCATTGTACTAGACACCACTCTATATAGAACTGCATTCATGTCGTAGAAAGTCGAAATATGTCATTGAACTATGTCTGTACATTCTAACCACTGACATAGTTGTCAATTCTAGGTTAATTCTGTACTAGTTCAATATATCGACTAGACTTCTACTGACATTCTTCCACGGTCAAACGTGATATAACCAGTACCGAAATAACAAAATCTAATTTCTGAAACTCATATCATAAATTGCTAGTCATATCTATTTCTTTATCAGTGAACGGATTCAATCAACTGGTAACTGGTACTCAGTTATTGCATTAATATCTATAATGCATTCTAGCTTAATATCTCACGCCTGATATCAGCACATTCAATCTTATTTCCTCAATTTTTATTTCATCTTCTATGACTAATCTTACAAATGTATTCCATCTACTCAAAGGCAAAATTTCAGCAAATACGATGAATACAGGCTCATCAGATACAGATTATAGCATAACAAATCACTGATCTATGAATGTATGCTATGCAATCAATATATAAGCGGTTAACTAGAATTAACTCACTTACCTATAATATTCTTATCTGATACAACTTGAGCCTTTCAGCTAGGGGATCTATGCTTATATATCTTCATCTGCTGGCGTTTAGACTGACTCGATCTTTGCTGTTATTGTCACTATCGCTTGCTTCATAGCTATACAGCTATGAAAGTTTAGTGAAGGTGATGATTATAGTGATTCCACAATTACAGAGACGTGAATAAAAAAATTCAACTCTGCCTCATGCTACCAGTTCATGATTTCGTTCTTCTATTACTTTCTTGAAATCAACTTATGCTTCTAGTCTGCAAAGTCTACTGTTCTATCTTCTTTAGCATATATGGAAAGAAACAATTCTGTTTACTTACCTGCCAAACAATTTCAGTACTTCTTCTGGAAACTTCACCAACTTCTTGCTAAGTCCTGAAGTTGATATAAAATCAAGCTGATTCTATGTTCATCTGAATATTCTTCTCTTGAACAACTGATCCAGCTCTTCAAATCAACTCCTTTCTAGACATAGCATATTCTGTATCTTTCTGAGTTGATGATTCATAGCTTTGGAGTTGTTCAACTCACATACTCCTCAGTGCATCGGCTCAAAAACTTACCTCAACACTGTTCTGTTCTATCTGCGGTTATGTTCTGTCTGAGGTTCTAATGCTATCTGCATAGTCTGTCTTATTCGATAACAGAAGCAATATATATGGCAGAGATTATAAATAAAATACATATACTCTCATGCTTCTGAATAGAACACATGCTTGCAAATTCTCATGCTTTTTCACATATTACATGCTTGCAACGAATTCATTTATTCAAATGAATTCAAGAAATCAGGCATACATATCAGCATATAAGCATGTAATTCTTATCTCAATAAAGCAAGTAGTGTTCAATCAAGCAATCATAGTCGCATATAATTCTGTAAAACAAGTAAAGCATACTCATGCAATATTATCAATGCATGCGACTCAATCTACCCCGCTCAACTTCTATCTTAGTCCAAGACTTTATGCTCTGATACCACCTATTGTGGGGACCTCAGGTTGCTAATATCATCTTAGGACAATAAACGATTAATTAACAATTAATCATAGAATAACAGAATATTCAAACCAAGAGCTAATTTTTTTTTTTTTAAAAAAAATCTCAGCCCCTCGCTCGATCGGGTAAACTCACCCGATCGAGCGAGCTAGAAACTCCAGCTCTCGGGTCTGAATCCATTTTGGCCTCGCTCGATCGGTGAACTTCAACCGATCGAGCGGGCAAGAAAAATCATTTCTCTGTTTGCAAAATACAGGCCTCGCTCGATCGGTAAAATTCACCCGATCGAGCGGGCTCCAAATTCTGGAAATTCTGCTGCAACATAATGTTGTCAAACTTGGAATATAAAGACATCTAGTCTTATTCAAGCTACAAAATAATATACATGCATTGACAAATAAATCCTAACTCATAAATACATCAATTCATGAATATAAACTAGGATTTACCAAATGAAAACATGTACAAGATTCTTTGTCTTCTAACATGTTATTAACAATACATATCATCTGCTTAAAACCCGAGTCACCACATGCTATATCTCTTCTCAGGCTATCCAAGCCAACTCTAGCTTGATCATGCCCCAACCTGATGCAATGCACACATACAAACAAAGCAACAGCCGGATAACTTCGGTGAGAATAAATCTCAGTATGAACAACATGCATATACATCATTTAAGCATGTAACTTATTCAATTATGAATGTCATATAATAACATAACATGCTAGCATTTATAAACGCATATTCTAAACCATAAAAATCTCTAGGTTAATGCATAAATGCAATGCATGTACCAAGAAATAGGTTATCAAATCTGATATCAATAAATCGTAGTTCTGGGATCCCGAGGAAATAAAATCTTCAACAAACACCAACTCACCCAATCGAGGTAAAGTTGAATACTTCATTTCCCCTGACTTTGGTGCAACAATAGTAAGTCTTCTGGCTCTCGAAGTAATTCTACATTCCGTGCCACTCAACTACAGCCCTCCAAACGTCATATGCACTCTAGGCCTTTCAACCCTCTGTGCTTTACAGGCTGGAGTTCAAGATGAATGCAACATGTTCTGTATGTATTAAATGCTATAAAACACCTTGACCACTTACTCAAATAAACCAACAAAGCAATCAAAGCATCTAATCACATAAGGATATTGACAAATCTGTAAGCATCACATAATACATGTAAAAATGTTCAATACAGAAAATAATATAAATCAAATTAAACAAGTAAACATTTACATAAATATTTTGGGAATTCAAGAAAATAGCTATCTTGAATAATCTATCCCATCTATGTAAACGTAAACAATAACATATATTAAAACATGCAGGTATGTGATTTTAGGCAACTCGATAATCAGAAACAATCTCGAGTTATTCTGCCCATCTTATTAATGTCTATTCATACCTGTGATCTGGATTCAAACATCTTGAATCTGTTTCCAATGCTGATCATCTCAAAGCTAGCCAAATCGGTCATACAATTCTGCACATTTCAATCAGTGCTAATTGAAGGTGTTCTTGATTCAATCTTAAACACTTCAAGTCATTAGAACTCGAACTCGTCGATTCGACTTCGATAACTTCCATTCCCAACTGAAATGAAGTATAAACCATGCTCAATATCATTATCAAATCTGATATTTAGTGCTAAGTTCAATCTATAGTTGATATCGGATTGAATTGCAACCCGGCGGCATAACGGTTCGAAATCGGTAATTTCGAATACATTTACTTCAATATCATCACCATCTTAACAATATAACATCATCAATTCTTCAGCTGAATTTTTGAAATATGCAAACCCTAAAAAATCAGATTTTCGAAATTTTTTTCAATATCCCAAAACATATCCAAACGACGATTTTTCTCGATCCGTCTTAGATATGCTATCGTCGTATATGCTAGAACATGTTTATACAATCAAATCTTAATTCTAACAACATTATAAAATTTAAACATGGTAGAACTTCATAAAACTTACGTCAAAACTTAGCACTCGGAGCTGTGATCGCAAATATATGTTCAATCGAAAATTCTACCGGGCGGATCGAAAGATATCGGAGCTTAAAGGGACAAAAATGGACTTGGAACCCTTGATTCTCCATTCCCACGTTTGCTTCTGGAATTTGGGCAGAAAACTGATCAGATTACACGTTTAAAAATACAATTTGCAAAGAAAATTGCACTTTGGTCCCTGAACTTTGACCTAATTGCAAATCAGTCCCCGGACAAGCGATTTAATTCAATTTCAATCCTAAATAATTTAAGAATAATAGAATTTCATTCTAAACTCTAAATATTCTCAAATTAAATATTCTCGAATTAAAATTAAATCATTTCGGACCTTATCGCATTTTAGTCCTTGAACTACTCAATATTTGCAAATGGGTCCTTGCTCGGATTTCATTCGCAAATTTAATCCTTGATATTTGTAATATTGGAATTCACATCTTAAATTTCATAAATATTAATTCAAATATTTTTAATCTTTTTAATTTAAGAATTCCGGATATTAAAATCTTAAAATCCGAAAAATCCTCAAATTAAATATTTCTGACCCGAAATTGAAATCTCTAATTTCCATACATTCTTAAATTCATATTTTCTCTCTTATTTGGAATTTAAATCTTAAATCCCGTAATTAAGAACTTAATATTTTCGGGCCTTACATTTCCTCCCCTCTAAGGAATGATTTCGTCCTCGAAATCGCATTCGATCTGACTGCGGATTCTCATAAGCTGTATAGCTGACTGAATTAATACTGACTTCAATTCTCTGAGCTTTCGATATCTATTCTGATATCTTCTCTTCTATCGTATCTTCATCTTCTTTCTGATTGCTTCTGCAATACATATAATCACTGAGTCAACTTATATCTAAGTTGCTCTTTCTCGTGATCTAATTCTGCATTAGTTAGTCTGTCTTGCTTACAATCTTATCGACTTCTGTTGTATCTGAATTGAATGCACATACATATTCTAGCTTATATTCTTCAGCCAATGCATATGGATAACAATTCATCTATCTGACAATTTACGATTGAGTATTAATCAACTAGCTAGATCAAATACTCATAGCTTCTAAAATCTCTTTCTGAACCTAATGATGCTTGGGAAAGAATTTCTTTTCTGATCATTCTGTTCAGGCTTCAAATCTCTATCTGTTATTCATCTACTAGCTCTGTTAATGCTGCTTTATTCTTATTCTGTTCGAAGCAATCTTCACATTCTCTATCGTTTCTTGACTCATATCTGGTCTGATAGCTGATATTTCTGTAAGATTGTTTCAATATAAAGACAATTTTGTGTTTCTAATCAATCAATCATCAAAATATTGTCTTTATATCTATCAAATAGCTGTCACAGGAATTATAGTAATCACGTGACAAATAATCAATCAACTAGTAGCGAATCTAGTACTATCGTTCTGAGCATATCCTCGGAAATCTGGATAATCACATCTGATAGTTTACTAATCAGAGGATGGTATAATGAAATCTCATACAACCAAACACTCAGAACATCTGACAATAAATGCCACAATCTAGAAAACAAATATAAAGTCTCTATCTTGACAATCGATTTCCATAATTCCTGTAATCTGATCATCTTGCTAAATGCATGACAAGTATCTTTTATGTTTGTATCATATCTAATACAACATATTCATAAATCTGTCGAAATCTACTACACTCTAAACCGCAAAATCATGACGATTCGAGTAGATTCAAACTAAAGTCGTTCACAAAGTTGATCTGTTTTCAACTTTTATGTAACTAATCTGTTACATAAACCACTTGTGTTCTTATTTTTAGCTTCTTTTTTACTGGAATTTTAGTATTGGTAATGTCAATTCTGTCGTATCTGTTTTTAGTTCTTCTTCCAATACTAATTTCCAAGTACTGACTACGTGTAAGTCATACATGTTTAGACAACTGGATGGATATTAAATCTGTTGTCATATGTCTCTTTCAGAATCTGATATTCCATATCTAGAATATTTGGCATAATCAAATGATTATTCACCGCAAAAATTCATCTATTCTGCTCTGCTGTCTTATCTCTAATCTTAATCTAGCGTTCTCAAGCAATATGGTTTTTTTTTTATCTTTCCAAACCAATTCAAGTTTAGCTTGGATCGCAACAATTCTGATCGTTTGATTATCTGTCAAGCATAAACATTCAACAAGTATATATCTGTAGTCAATAAATCCAGCAATTAGCTAAAACCCATAAATCTTACTGATGATCTAAATCTGAATTTCTATCAGTTACGAGCCAAATACATCAAGATATACTGAATAAACACATCAAATAATCAATAATTCTCAAATTTCAAATCAAAGGAACTCGCTCAATTCAAAGTCATCCAAAATCAACTATTCTGAATGACAAAATTTGCTAAGTGAAAATAACTCACTTGCATTTCAAAACTCAACGCAAATGAATCAAAACAGACTCTAGCAAAGGAATAAGAGTCAATCAAAATTGATCGAGGTCGAATACAAAAACCTCAAAATCGATAGCAAGAAGTTCAAGAATCATGATTTCTATGATGGAATAGCTTCAGCAAAATTGAAGAAAAAGCTCAACTGTAACTGATTTTTCTTATTCTTTATTGATATGAATTCATTTATTAATTCTTAATTCTCAGCTGACAATAGTCGAATATACTCTTTTCGACTTAACTTATTGTCATAGAATTAATCATCATTTCGGTACTACATAACTCTTTTCTACGCAATCTGCTAGTTGTTTCTGAAGTTCTCCAGTTTAAGTAATTCTCTTCTATAAAAGTTGTCATAATACCATTTTACTAGACACCACTGTATATAGAACTGCATTCATGTCGTAGAAAGTCGAAATATGTCATTGAACTATGTCTGTACATTCTAACCACTGACATAGCTGTCAATTCTAGGTTAATTCTGTACTAGTTCAATATATCGACTAGACTTCTACTGACATTCTTCCACGGTCAAACTTGATATAACCAGTACCAAAATAACAAAATCTAATTTCTAAAACTCATATCATAAATTGCTAGTCATATTTATTTCTTTATCAGTGAACAGATTCAATCAACTGGTAACTGATACTCAGTTATTGCATTAACATCTATAATGCATTCTAGCTTAATATCTCACGCCTGATATCAACACATTCAATCTTATTTCCTCAATTCTTTATTTCATCTTCTATGACTAATCTTGGAAATGTATTCCATCTACTCAAAGGCAAAATTTCAGCAAATACGATGAATACAGGCTCATCAAATACAGATTATAGCATAACAAATCACTGATCTATGAATGTATGCTATGCAATCAATATATATGCAATCAAATACGATGAATACAGGCTTATTTTTTGAGTGGAGAGATGAGAGCTGAGAAAGCATAGAGTTGAAATTCTGTATCTGGCAATGAAGCAAGTGAAGAACTCAACCAGGCCATTGTTACCAAGCATACTCGGACCAAATCCGAGTTCCCTAAATTCAAACACTTGCATACAGTCTCCAAGAAAGGCTTAGTCCCATCCTCAAGCAGTGAAGCTGATAAACTCACTAGCCAACTCTCCCTTGCCTTTTCCTCTTCACTGTCTTTGATCTGAGAATCAACCTTCGAATTTTTTGAATTGCCAGAATTCTAGTAAATTTTGGCAGCCAATGTTCAGAATATATAATTTATTTAGTTGGATACAAAATGAAAAAAAAAAGAAAGAAGAAGTGATGTACCATTGTCGCTTTTCCATCAAATGACATATCATAGGAGTCATCATCAGTAATATCCCAGTCAGGACCATTGAGAAATCCAGCAAGTTTAAGGATCCAATCCTCTGTCATGAGTTTCCCAGATGAAGAGAAGCAGCCTCCAAGGACTAAGAGAGCTCTGGAACACTTCTTCTGGACTTTTTAATCCATTAAGCTTTGTCCCAGAGCGACTGTAAGCGCATCTACCGCCTCTTGTCTATACACGTTACTCGTTTGTAGTTGAGACTGCAAACCCAAAGACATTTCCAAGATGGCTAGTTTGAGATCAAACCCACTACAGTTTAAAGAAGATTCATCATTAAGAAATCGGATAAACTATAACACTCACCAGAATATTCAAATGTAGAATCAGAATAGCAACTGCAGGCGTCTCTTCCAGTGTGCACGTCTTGAGATGTATTAACAAATCATCCATCGCATTCGCTAACTGTTCTTCGTCTACACCTTCTAAGAAAATTTGAGAATCCCTCCTCCTAACATACAATACCATTTTTTAAAAAGAATAGCTTCGAGAAATAAAGTTTAAAATGTCATAGAATCCATGATATTGTTTCCAGGACTGGAAGTACCTGTTCAAGCAAATGAGTTTAGTCAGCAGTGAAACTGCATCTGACACTGTCTTCAACTGCTCAAAGTGAAGTAGATCAAGCAGACTTGACTTGCTCATGTTTATTGAAAGATCATTCCTGCACTCTTCATTAGCTTCAATGCAACACAACAACAAAGGTAAGATAAACGTCTTCTCCTTATCGTTTCCACTATGAAACCTTTTCAGGAGAAACTGCAAGCCCCCAAGAGATAGAACTCTTTTTGAGTTCTCTACTCTCTTCGTTCCATTTAAAACAACAAGAAGTTGTTCCAAGATACATATGATCATATCATCATTTAATATAAATGAATTTTCTGCAGAATTTTCAACTACTTGAGAGACTACAGCCAAGATATGCTGAAAGTGGTCACTCTTCCAATTGTCGATAACACGCTTCAAGATGAGATTGGTAGGCGGTACAGCTTGAAATTGTAACGTTTTTCCGGTGACTGGACAAGTAGTGGATCCTTTATTGAACCAGTTAATGATAGCTTCCCATTCGAAACTTTGACCTGTCTCAAGGGTCACTGGATCTTCAAAAATAAGGCCAGTCAAGTGGCATACGAAGTCGCTGCGGATGCTTGAAAGTGCAGGTTTATCTCTAAACTTTTCATGATTCTCCGCTTGTTCTGCATTATATAAGAAATAATACATAAACAATGGTTACAAGAAGAACCTATGTTGGTATGAATCTATCTTCACTAACCTTGAACATTACTCTCACATTCAATTTGCTGCATCAAGGAAAATATAAAAAAATTAGTGGAAGGAACTCGTAATACGTATATTTGCATTAGCAGTGGACAGAGTATCACCAAGGCTGTAGGGTGTGAATATTTTTTTGATAACTCTGAGAATTTCTGTATCTTTCATCAGGCTTTGTTACTCCTAATGAACTTTCTGAGTGCGTTTCATTGGCTACACATATATCTCCCTGTAAAAAGTTAGAAATTCATGAGAGCTTGCTGTGTCATATCGCAAGTAGCAAAGTTTCGGGGAAGCTTCATTAATTTACACAACAAACACAATGAATCTTCAATATTTGAGGAAATTAGAGCCTACATATTAATGCCTTATGTGATAAATTATTAAAATTTGGAACACATACAGGTAGAGATTCGCTGTTTGGTTCAAAGCATTGATTTGTGCTGGTAAATGAATCATATAATATCAGTTGCTTGTCTTCTGGGGCAGGACTATTTGAGCTTCTAGCACTTATTTCAAAGTTCTCCTCTTCATAAATTTCCAGTTCAAACCCCATTTTACGTGCACGGCTAAATACTTCATCATAGAGTTTTTTGCTGACCATTGGCTGAGGTGAGACATAACTAGCAGGACTATTTGTGTGGCCGTGCAGGCCTCCCTTTGGCATCAGTTGAACAGAGAAAGAAGGAATTTTGATCACAGGGAGTGAAGGTGCTTCAAGATCCTCAGTTAGCCAATCTTTGTAGTACTTGGCAAATTGGTGTGTTCCTGAATCCAATGTTTCATTATAGACTTTATCAAGAAGATTGATGTTTTTTGAAACAGGCAAATCTGCCACAGAACAAGCATCTTTATCATACCAGAGCTTCAAATGTAAGAGATTTGGCAGAAAAACATGGTCCCATAAATCAGGTAACAAAGCTACTCGTGCCTGGAAAGGAGAATCACGGAACACTTGAAGAATATGTTTTGCGGTAATCTTGTCCTTCTTTTGTATCACATATATCACACTGAGATACAGATGAGCACAAGCTGAAAATTTCAAATTTGGGATTCCAGACGTAAAACTATCCTTCAAATCCTTTGAATTTAATCCAGTAATAACACTTAACTGTAACGAAGCTTTTTTCAGTTCTTTTACACTCGCACTGTCCTCTGCTGCTCTTTCCACTGTCTCTATAGCTTGTTCAAGATTTTCTATTACTTTACTTTCAGTATTCAGGCCTTCTTCTAATCCAATGAAATTGAGGGAAGCAAAACTATTGTGACTAAGGGATGTCCTGAAATATTCGTCCTTAAGAAAACGCCTTATGTATCCGCTCAAGATAGAAATGATGGCCTTAACAGCAGCTTCATCAAGAGCCGGAGTATCCAGCGTCTCTTCAAGATCAGGTTGTTTCATGCTCTTATTTTCGTCAAAGTTTTTCTTAGCGGAGCTCTCGGGGGGTTGGTTCATAATTTTCCAATTGGTTGTCGGTGTTTCCTCTCTTGGGTATGGACAGAGGATGGTTGAAAGAGTTAGTCCTATTTTTCTTGTCCTCTACCATATTCTTCCCAGAAAGTTGCATGTATCTCTCCCTTTCCTCATGTTTAGCAGAATTCCTACTCTCATTTTCCTCGTACCCATAGACTTTATTCAAGTAAATATCTTTGTATGGGCTGTTATTTCCCACCTCAACTATCTCATATCCCTGTGTCACCTCAGTTATCTCTGAAACTTGTGAATCTGCAGAAGTCCTAACGTTAGACCTTGCGTCATCCCATGAATCTTGGCGACCTCTTCTTTTGAGTTGCACATCATTTTTCCTAGTCTGGGATTCTGAGTCTATCTTCTCCCTTGGGATAAAAGTATCCCTCGGTTTTCTTCCATTAAAACTTTTACTTGTTGAAGCTTCTCCTTTTGAGCTGTATTGAGGTATCTCAGACCGCGATCTCTCCACTTTTTTTCACAGTAAGTGAAGAACTGGCTTCATGTCTAACACGCAGAGGCACGCTAGGTCTCCCTTCAGATGTAGAATTTCTTGAAACTATTTTTGTTTTTCTCCTCTGGAATCCTTCCTCTGCCAGAAAATCCTCCAGTGACATTGCCATATCAATTCAATTTATGGTTCCTGCATTTTATGTTAATCAAATCAAATTGCCATCAAATGAAGATTGAAACATTGAAGCCAATGTTGTGTCATTTTCCTAAAACGCATTAAAGACTAACATATATGTTAAAATTGGGAGGCCAAACTTCTAAATCATCAACATATGAACAATTGTTGCAAAAAATTCATCAAGTTTTCATAATCAACACCTGGTTTTTATCTGAATGACTAAAACTATAGTCAAATTTTTTTAAGGTAGAAATCCAGTAAGGTGATACCTGGGAAGGACCGTTGCCAGCAAGAAATTAAAAAGGTAGAAATTCAAGAATGATCAAAGCCCGCTAAAAGACCAGAGGATTCAAAACCCAAAACTTGCACAAAAGGGCCAGTTCAAGAAAATCAAATGCATATTTGTTCGATCTCAAGAACTCACAAGAAAGAATAATAACAAAGATAAAGGTATCAAATTCTCGTCTTGTTCTTGAAAACTCATTCAACTAAATCGAGAGCATAGGAAACATCCATTTTCCTGCAAGAATTGATTTAAGGTGGAAATTCCAGCACGATATCCAAAGGGGTGTGTGAGTTTATTGGAAACAAAAGAATAATTAAGATTTCGTAGGAACAAACGGAATTCATTGGTTGATAGTGAATTTATTATTTACAAGGAACGAGAAAATAAAAAACACATAGAAAAAGACTCTGCAAGAAGATTGATGGGATGATGTTCGGAGAGACAAATGGAAAGTGCCAATTGAGTGAATTTAATCTTGAAATCTTATTTAATGTAAATCGTTGTTTTCTTGCAGTGCAGGCCATACAGGATTTCAAACCGTTCTAACTGCCGCCTCTGTGTATGTCATATTTACTGAATTAGTAAGCGTGTTTCGTAAATTATTGTGTTTATATATATATATATATATATATATATATATATATATATATACTAGTTTATTTGCACACATGATGTGTGTGACGAATATTTTTTTTATTATACGTAATTTCAATTAAAAAAAAATCTAATCAATTTATAGTATAAAAAATAACTTTATTTGGGTCAAGAATAGTAACCAATGCATCATTACTTCTATTAGGTATTTTTCACTCCATTAGTTTTTTTTAAATAATTTAGAATTTGAAAATAGATAAATAAATATAAATTATTATTAATTTTCAAATAAAATGAATGTACTATATATTACATACAAAATTTGGGAAGAACAATGAGAGAAATAACTAAATGAAAAAAAAGAAAAGAAATAGATAATAGATATATTAAATATATATTATGTTTTTTTTAAAAAAGGCCGACCCGACGGGCTGAATTGGCCAACCCGCCGGGCCGACGGGTTTTAAACTCGTAAACCCGTAACCTGACCGCCTATTGGGTCAATATGATATCAAAACTCGTAAAACTCTTTGTTTATAATCAATTGTTGAGTCGTATGATTTCACCTTTAGAGAAAGGGTCATGCTGGATTAAGATATATTAAACTATCGGATTCCCCTTGTATGTATCAATTTTAAGTCGATTATCTGCGCTCGGTAGAGTCGCTAATTTGGGTTTGGACCGTCAAGCAAACCCGCCCCTATCACTAAAAAAAAAAAGCGGGGTTGGCCAGTGTGGGCCTTCGGCCAAGAAGAGATCGGCTCGCCATTTTTTCTAATTTTTTTTTAAAAAATTATGTTGTAATTTTTATATTTAATAATTTATGTATGGTTATAAGTTTTGAAATGATTTATTTATGATTTATATGTTTTAAAACATTTATATAATTATTATGTTTTAATTGATTAATTTTAAAAATTATATTATTTATAATGATTTATTTAAGGTTAATGAATTTTTAAATGTGTACATCATTTATAATTATTTATATATGATTTTCTTCCAATTTTTTTAATTATTTGTCAGTTTAGGCTAGTGTATTCCCAACTCGTCGTTATGACGGGTTTGCCCGAATTGAAGCCTTAAAGCCCATGGAAGGCCCGTTGATTGTAACTTAATTATCAATATATATAATAATATTAAACAAGTTAGATATGACAATTTTTAAATAATATTAGTTTTGAAACGTTGTCATAAAATGTAAACCATGCTATTTATATATTTAAAATAAAACATTAGATAAATATAATTAAAATATGAATAAAGGTACTTTCCAAGAAAAACCAATTAATCATACAATCAAGCTATATTTTCAGAGATAAAGATTCTGATCTATTTTTCCGAGATAATCATGCATGCATTGTCCCTTTGTCTAAAAAAATTGTGATGGAAAATACTGATATCTTTAAATTCAACAATTTTAAAATTTGAAATATTTATCTCCAACTAAAAAACTCCTTATGTTCAATTATATGTAAATTTAACGCCAATAATGGAAATGGAACAAAGAAAGACGAATACATTGGTAACAATACGTCTTCGATCAAGATATGACAATCTTTAAATAATATTAGTTGGTTTTTTAAAAAAATAATATTAGTTTTGAAACGTTGTCATAAAATGTAAACCATGCTATTTATATATTTAAAATAAAACTTTAGATAACTATAATTAGAATAATAATAAACGTACTTTGAAGAGAAAAAACCAATTAATCAAACAATGAAGCTATATTTTCGGATATTTAAAATTTGAAATATTTATCTGCTTTATCTTTATCTCCTACTCAAATTAAACTCCCTACATGTAAATTTCACGCCAATATTAGAAACGAAACAAAGAAAGACGAATATATACATTAATTGTGTTCGATCAAGATCCTGAAACAGAAATTTTGTAGGCTCTGGGAATCCAATTAATTAGTTTTCTGATGGAGATGGAGTCTAACAATCAACAGTGTCCAATTCCCGCCAATTCGAATCAAGATCGAGATTGGAATAGCCAATTTGAAGCTTTAACTCCGGAAGAATGTGTTTCAAGTATAGACGACAATATTCTACCAAACAACCAACACATAAGCTATCACAGAAGACTTCCAGATGCAGAATATGTTCCGGTTATACTTTCCCCGGGATATTGCTTTCGCCCCGAAGACGATGAACTCATCGTGGACTATTTGAACAAGGAGATCAATAGAGAACGGCCCGAATACATCCGCTGTATCCGCAACGTCAACGTTTACGATCATTCTCCTGAGGATTTGACTCGTACGTATACAATTAATTTTTCTGTTTTCTTTGTAATTGCATTGTTTTGATTAATAATGTTATTCGGATGGATCTTTGTTACAGGGATGTATCAGAGTTTGGGAAAAGGTGAATGGTACTTCTTCACGTCTCGAGAGCGCAAGTATTTGAATGGAAAAAGGCCGAACCGAGCGGCCGGTAACGGGTATTGGAAGGCCACCGTAGCTGATAAAAAAATACTTGCAAATGGCGTGCATGTTGGATTCAAGAAGACTTTAGTGTTTTTCGTAGGGAAGCCCTCCAAAGGCCACAAAACTGATTGGATCATGCACGAGTACGTATCTAACCAGCCTACGACACAAATTAGGACAAGTGCTGATGATGCTATGCGAGTAAGAACTATTTCTATTTGATCTTCTTTTTTTTTTTTTTTTATCAATATCGATGGATCTGTTTTTAGTCATACGCAAAATTAATTACATGCATATCAATCTAATTGCGGGGTTTGTCATATTCCCACATGTTAATTTGTTTGTTTTCTCTCCTTTACCCTAGCATGCATCTAGGCATATATTTAGGCCGTTATGCAAAACAAATTAATAATGTGTTTGTTTCATAATGTTGCAGCTAGATGATTGTGTTATGTGTCGGATTCACAAGCGTGTGAAAACTGAACACAATCAGCAGCAGCAGCTCAGCCTTGAGGTGACGAATTTCAACGCGCAACAGAATCAGCAGCAGGATACACATGGACAGCAGCTTCATTTTGGCCCGCAAAGTCAGCAGGCAAATACAAATCCAGACGAGGCACAAGCAATCATGGACGAAGACATTTTGCAGTACATTAATTTCGATGAACAGGCGGAGCCCTGGCTTAATTTTTATTATTATTATTAAGTATAGTGATATTTAATGTTAGCAAAATTTGGTCCAGTCCACTTCAACATTTGGCCAACCCACTCCAAGCATTATATTAACACATACCAACTTTAATATTTGGTCTAGCCTACTGCTCTTTTTTTATGTTTTTCTTTCTTCGGCCCATATATTGCTAGATTTTTTAATTATTGATTATAAATCATAAAATATGCTATTGAAATTGAGATTTATTTAAATTACAAACTAAAGATTTAGATCTATAAAATCATCAATCAGAGCAGAATATGATAAGAAGATTCAATTAGTGAAATAAGAAAACTACATAAAGTGTTAAAGTTATATAAAAACACCTGCATATTAATTATTTAGTACCCGATTGTGTATTTTGATTTTTAAAAGAAGAAAGCACGATGTTGTTTTCAAGTTGTTCGATGAAATGTTTGAGATGTGAAATTGAGTATTTTTTAACTTTCACATAATCTCAATCCAAGTAAGCAAATTGTAATTAAGCTATGAATTTTTGAGTTACTAAAATATTTCTCTCTTTATCTCGCTAATTCCACATGAATGGTTGGATTCTAGAGCATGGTAGATGTTGTATAAATTCTAGAAGTCTCTACATTAATTGTGTCATAGACATGTGTATAACTCCGTAGAATATACTTGTATATACATGTAACTTGTATAGAATTATGTAGAAGAAAGGATCTATAATCGTGTAGATTGTATGAAGCTCAACTATAAAAGGGTGCAAGCCCTCATTTGTAAACCACCAAATTTGAAAGCAATACACAAAATATTATTCAAGCTCTCTTGTGTTCTTACACAATTGACAACTAAATAACCATTTAGAGCTAGTTGGCTAGTCCCTATTAAATTTTGTACAATAGTTGTGATTTTAGAGTAAAACAAAACTATGTTTTCATTTTTTTAAAACCAAAAGCTAGCACATCGATTTGTAAGAAATATTCTATGTAATGATGAGATCTCAAAATAGAGGAAGAGACAGAGTCGTCTGAAACTTGGAACCAGGCAGCCCCCAAGCGTGTTCACATGGGTACATGTTTATCAGCCCAGGATAAAAAACTTTTCTGGCTACGCCCCTGGATGAACTATTGGAAAAGCAGCAGGAGGCATGGAGTCACATTAATCCTGATTATGGACAGGGAATTATTCTAGAAAATATATATAATGAAAATGAGTTGTATATTAATGACGACAATAGTGTTTTAGTATATGACGAAAATATATATTAATGACAGTATTGAGAAGTGAGCTACCGAGCATTTGCATTTTCTTTATGTTTTGCTAAATCTTATCGGAGTTTTACGGTGCTATGATTTCCTCATTGAGGCTGCTCAGTCTGCGCAATAGGGCACCTATATTTAAGAACACTAGTTAATAAAACGTGCGTTGCACGTGATATACTATCTGACAACGCTTAGTTTTTAGGTTAGTGAAAATTAGATACTTGCAATTCTCCAAGTGAGATAATTAAGTACGCAAGTAATTTAGATATTTATATAGATATATCATGGAAAGCAAAAGATTCATTTCTAATTTAGAAGTTCAAGATCGGAAATAAGTTCGAATATTGAAAAACATATAGTATCAACGCTAAAGTCTTGGAATTAAAAATAAAAAAGCACCATCAATTCTTCTCCAACTTAACTTTCACTATTTGGCGCATGCCTTTGTTGGTTTGTTTGAGATTCTTCAGCCTTTTGTTAAAATCAGCAAGCTTCTCATTATCTTGAATCTCTATAGTATCTTTTTTGGAAGATGACTGGCTTTGGTTTTTCTTCAGTGTTTTCCCCGTAGTCTTCGCGCTTTGTCTAGGCTCATCATGATTATTTATGTCTTTGATACTCTTAGTCTTTCTTTTCCTATTATTTGGATTGTTTGTCTTGATTTGTGCTGGTTTCTTGAAACCTTCTCCTATGATCGATAGCATTCCATTTTTGTCCAAGACCGATTTATCTAACTTGAAAAGAAACTTGTGGTTTTCTTTGCTTGGGTGATCCAGTATGTTTCCGTGTTCCATGGGACATTTTTGCTACAATATAAAAAATGGAATTATTGGAAATAATATAAGATAAACTCAAAAGTATAGAAATGGATATTTTAAATCACCTTAGTGTTCATTTCAATGTATTTGTCAATAGAGCAACCAATAAATTCTGCAGCCACTTCTTCGAACAAAGTCACTCTAGCCATTTCATTTTCATCTTGGACGATTATTGTCCTTCGATATCTGAAAAATCACTTGTGAGAGTGTATACACAATAAGTAAATATATATATATTTTAAAAAATCTATAGTTGAGCATAGTTGCGTACCTTGGTACAACATTTATATTTGGCTTCATACAATTTGTGCATTTAAATTCACCAGTTGTTTTGGTAACAGCTTTGTTACAGTAACCACAAGCCTCATACCACAGGGATTGTTTATTCTCAATTTCCTTGATGGTTGCTTTGATGAAGTAAAAGTTGTGCTATAGGCAATTCCATGCGAACAATGGTCTAAGAAATCACCAACATATAATAGAAATTTGTTTAATTAATTACATATAGCTGCTTGAACTTATGTATAAAATTGAAATTTGTGAATATAAAACATCATCATTACCTGCGGCAAAGTTGTCAACTCATCCTTCAATTGTCGTAGGCTTAGTTGGTTTGACTCTTTTATCATTTTCTCCATCCAAAGTTTATTCAAGCTTTTCTGAGTTGCATTTCTCTTCAACCTATAATTTTGGCGGTGTGTAAATTCAATAGATAGAATTTAATTGTAGGAATGTAATTAATGACATGGTTGCACTATATAGTTTATATTCTAATTGTTTCTCGCCACACTACATATGGCACACAGAGGATTGTTCTATTGCTACTGATCATAAACATGATTCTGGGTTGAAAAACAGAGGATGACTCTATTACCACTGACAAACTTGATTCTAGATGGAAAAAATAGTAAACTGAGACTCGTCCTCATCACCAAACAAACAGGGGCAGATACATAAGCTTAAAACAGGTTCAACTTAGTCTATGAAGAATGATAAATAATCTGGTAAAGGAAATTAAAAAAATAAGAAAAGTTTAATTTGGTCCACTGGGTCTGCATCGAGAGGAAGATATATGATATAGTTGTTCCACATACATTAATGATTTTAGAATTCAATTTGCAGATATATATTTGTATGTGTGTTATTGATCAATAAGATATGTATGGAAATATATGAAGTGTACCATGAGTTAATATTTTCAGTTTCATCGCACGGGGGATTGATCAACATCGCCGTCTTTGACGTAGATTTCAGCTGTATTCCTGTATTTGATGACAAATTTTATGACAAAATGAGCTAAGTTAGATAGCCACTGTCAAATGAGAGAGGTTAATTTCATGTCTATTTCATGGTATCACTTTGGTATATATTAATTTTCAAATTGCGAAAAGCAATCACTGGATTTTGGTCTTGAATCTGGTGTAGTAATTGTCCTTCATTCAACGCTATATCATCCCATAGCTGTATTGTCATGGGTTCCAACCTGATTCACATACGCGTTAGCTATTTGTAAAATGAGACGAATACAATGTTTCTTTCTATAAACTTACAAAGTGTTTAACATAATTACTTCCCTCCGATGGACAACAGTGTTATCTTCTTTTGTGTAGTTGAACAATGGTCGAACATGCTTGATGATGCCAATTATGTCTGTTTATGTGACAATATATAGATGATTGGAAACTATTGTTTACATTTTAAAATACAATAAAGAAAAGAAAAACTCACTTTGGTCATTAGTATCTGCTTGATTGCTTGCTATATGAGCGAATTCCTTGAACCAAAAATTGATTCTGTACAGAAAAGGTTCATTTGACAACTCGGTAATTCTAGTTAATTTGTGTTTGCATCGTCAACTCAATCTTTGGATTAACATTTGGATAAGTGAAATTTATCTGTTTCACGGATGGGTTACATATGAGATAGGTTTTGTTACTATCCAGGAGTTGCTCGAATGTGTTGGCAAAAACTAAGCCATGTATCATCGTTCCCTGCAGTATCCAGACTCATCAGTGTTAGAAAATATGCACGTTGTCCTAAAAAATACGCAATCAATTTTGTTTAACAAAGTTAGCATTTGAAAAAGAGTAACTTGTGCATCCATGAAAATGAGCTTTCGAAGAGTCTTGGAGTTGAGTGTCCTTGAAACTCGATAGCCTTGACGAATAACCAAAACTTTGACGACCACATCTTTTTGACCACGCTGGAGTGTATCAATGAGCATCACATCAAGGTTGGCCATTGATAATTACTTTGTTTTTTTGCAGGTGGGAATTATTTTTTTGGCTGCAAGGTTGGTGTGTGACATGCTACGTTATTTTTTGTCTTATTTATAATCACTAATAATCATTGACACTAATTATTTGTATTGAATTCATTTACGGTTATTTGGATTGATAACAAAATACGTGCTTGCTTTCTCTTCAGCTACCCTAATTATTATATTCACTAAAGTAATAACACGATTGGGTTTTTTAATCAATGACACGTTACTCAAATAATGATCATCACAGAACGTGTTCAGAATTGTGTACTGATATTAATTATATGTGAAAAATATGCGTTTCAATGAAAGCTTTATAATAGTATCTCTTATCGGAGATATTGGTGTAACTAAAGTATTTGCTATATAGGCAAATTCAAAATGATGAGGAAGAAGTCAATATGTGATCTAGCTTCGTCTATCTTAAAGTTATATTGGATGTTGTTTTAATTAAAGTGAGTCGTTAAGTTTGGTTAACAATTAAATATATACGTATAAACTTGGGTTGAATGTACTTTGTATACAATTTATATGGATGGATTGGTAATTAAATTGTGTTGGTTAATTGGAAAGTGCGCATATACATTAAAATATAAACTCATTCATTTATTCAATTTTTTATTATGTGGAAAATGGCAGTAGCCACCGGCCCACCAACTTATACTCTGTAAGTTACATTAAGTTGATATAGTAATCTTTCGCGTGTCATTTGAGCGTAGTATAATTGAGGTAGTGTGAATTTAGAAGACATAAAATTGACAATTGGAATTTTTTTAAAAAGTAGAGAAATGGTGGATATAAATCAAGATGAAAATAGAAATAAAAATTAATATTTGTTTCAATAATTTTTTTATAACTAATGTTATTTAAATATTTAATTATAAATTTTGTGTAACTAATATTTTAGATAATAATTTAGAAATTGAAACTATTAAAGAATTTAGTAAATACTAAATTAATCAGTCAAAGTCTCAAAGAGAAAGTATCAATTTATATGATAAAAAATGGAATGCTGATATAATATATATACATACTACAGCTGGAAAAGTTTTAATAGGTTGTTATTTGGGACAATGCTACATATACATTGAAGATTACACATTGATTTATACGATATATCTGAAATAACTAAATTATCTTAATGGTTTTTTGCATGATATGATCCTTTATTTTTTATAAAAATAAAGTGTAAGAATAATTATGTATTTTCAAATACAATGCATAAATCAATGTATAATTCTCAATGTATATGTAATAATTTTCCTTTACTTTATATATGTTGTATATAGTATTAGTATTTAATTTTAATAATGTATTGGACACTTGGACAAATATACATTATTTTAGAGATACACATAATAATGAGAAAACACTAAATTTTAATAGAATGTGATATTATCAAAGTTGTCACCAATATGATCTTTGGAATGATGTGTCTCAAGTCTAAAAATTTATTATTAAATGTTTTCTTTAATATACATGCATTGACAAATAAATCCTAACTCATAAATACATCAATTCATGAATATAAACTAGGATTTACCAAATAGAAACATGTACAAGATTCTTTGTCTTCTAACATGTTATTAACAATACATATCATCTGCTTAAAAACCGAGTCACCACATGCTATATCTTTTCTCATGCTATCCAAGCCAACTCTGGCTTGATCATACCCCAACCTGATGCAATGCACACATACAAACAAAGCAACAGTCGGATAACTCCGGTGAGAATAAATCTCAGTATGAACAACATGCATATACATCATTTAAGCATGTAACTTATTCAATTATGAATGTCATATAATAACATAACATGCTAGCATTTATAAACGCATATTCTAAACCATAGAAATCTCTAGGTTAATGCATAAATGCAATGCTTGTACCAAGGAATAGGCTATCAAATCTGATATCAATAAATCGTAGTTCTGGGATCCCGAGGAAATAAAATCTTCAACAAACACCAACTCACCCAATCGAGGTGAAGTTGAATACTTCATTTCCCTTGACTTTGGTGCAACTATAGTAAGTCTTCTGGATCTTAAAGTAAGTCTACATTCCATGCCACTCAACTACAACCCTCCAAACATCATATGCACTCTAGGCCTTTCAACCCTCTATGCTTTACAGGCTGGAGTTCAAGATGAATGCAACATGTTATGTATGCATTAAATTCTATAAAACACCTTGAACACTTACTCAAATAAACCAACAAAGCAATCAAAGCATCTAATCACATAAGGATATTGACAAATTTGTAAGCATCACATAATACATGTAAAAATGTTCAATACAGAAAATACTATAAATCAAATTAAACAAGTAAACATTTACATAAATATTCTGGGAATTCAAGAAAATAGCTATCTTGAATAATCTATCCCATATATGTAAACGTAAACAATAACATATATTAAAACATGCAGGTATGTGATTTTAGGCAACTCGATAATCAGAAACAATCTCGAGTTATTCTGCCCATCTTATTAATGTCTATTCATACCTGTGAATTGGATTCAAACATCTTGAATCTTTTGCCAATGTTGATCATCTCAAAGCTAGCCAAATCGGTCATATAATTCTGCTCATTTCAATCAGTGCTAATTGAAGGTGTTCTTGATTCAATCTTAAACACTTCAAGTCATTAGAACTCGAACTCGTCGATTCGACTTCGATAACTTTAATTCCCAACTGAAATGAAGTATAAACCATGCTCAATATCATTATCAAATCTGATATTTAGTGCTAAGTTCAATCTATAGTTGATATCGGATTGAATTGCAACCTGGCGGCGTAACGGTTCGAAATCGGTAATTCCGAATACATTAACATCAATATCATCACCATCTTAACAATATAACATCATCAATTCTTCAGCTGAATTTTCGAAATATTCAACCCCTAAAAAATCAGATTTTCAAAAATTCTTTCAATATTCCAAAACATGTCCAAACGACGATCTTTTCTCGATCCATCTTAGATATGTTATCGTCGTATATGCTAGAACATGTTTATACAATCAAATCTTAATTCTAACAACATCATAAAATTCAAACATGGTATAACTTCATAAAACTTACGTCAAAACGTAGCACTCGGAGCTGTGATCGCAAATATATGTTCAATCGAAAATTCTACCGGGCGGATCGAAAGATATCGGAGCTTAAAGGGACAAAAATGGACTTGGAACCCTTGTTTCTACATTCCCACGTTTGCTTCTGGAATTTGGGCTGAAAACTGATCAGATTACACGTTTAAAAATACAAGCTGCAAATAAAATTGAATTTTGGTCCCTGAACTTTGACCTAATTGCAAATCAGTCCCCGGACAAGCGATTTAATTCAATTTCAATCCTAAATAATTTAAGAATAATAGAATTTCATTCTAAACTCTAAATATTCTCAAATTAAATATTCTCGAATTAAAATTAAATCATTTTGGGCCTTATCACATTTTAGTCCTTGAACTACTCAATATTTGCAAATGGGTCCTTGCTCGGATTTCATTCGCAAATTCAATCCTTGATATTTATAATATTGGAATTCACATCTTAAATTCCATAAATATTAAATCAAATATTTTTAATCTTTTTAATTTAAGAATTTTGGATATTAAAATCTTAAAATCCGAAAAATCCTCAAATTAAATATTTCTGACCCGAAATTGAAATCTCTAATTTCCATACATTCTTAAATTCATATTTTCTCTCTTATTTGGAATTTAAATCTTAAATCCCGTAATTAAGAACTTAATATTTTCGGGCCTTACATTTCCTCCCCTCTAAGGAATGATTTCGTCCTCGAAATCGCATTCGATCTGACTGCGGATTCTCATAAGCTGTATAGCTGATTGAAGTAATACTGACTTCAATTCTCTGAGCTTTCGATATCTATTCTGATATCTTCTCTTCTATCATATCTTCATCTTCTTTCTGATTACTTCTGCAATACATATAATCACTAAGTCAACTTATATCTAAGTTGCTCTTTCTCGTGATCTAACTCTGCATTAGTTAGTCTGTCTTGCTTACAATCTTATCGACTTCTGTTGTATCTGAATTGAATGCACATACATATTCTAGCTGATATTCTTCAGCCAATGCATATGGATAACAATTCATCTATCTGACAATTTACGATTGAGTATTAATCAACTAGCTAGATCAAATACTCATAGCTTCTAAAATCTCTTTCTGAACCTAATGATGCTTGGGAAAGAATTTCTTTTCTGATCATTCTGTTCAGGCTTCAAATCTCTATCTGTTACTCATCTACTAGCTCTGTTAATGCTTCTCTATTCTTATTCTGTTCGAAGCAATCTTCACATTCTCTATCGTTTCTTGACTCATATCTGGTCTGATAGCTGATATTTCTGTAAGATTGTTTCAATATAAAGACAATTCTGTGTTTCTAATCAATCAATCATCAAAATATTGTCTTTATATCTATCAAATAGCTGTCATAGGAATCATAGTAATCACGTGGCAAATAATCAATCAACTAGTACCGAATCTAGTACTATAGTTCTGAGCATATTCTCGGAAATCTGGATAATCACATCTGATAGTCCACTAATCAGAGGATGGTATAATGAAATCTCATACAACCAAACACTCAGAACATCTGACAATCAATGCCACAATCTAGAAAACAAATCTAAAGTCTCTATCTTGACAATAGATTTCCATAATTCCTGTAATCTGATCATCTTGCTAAATGCATGACAAGTATCTTTTATGTTTGTATCATATCTAATACAACATATTCATAAATCTGTCGAAATCTACTACACTCTAAACCGCAAAATCATGACGATTCGAGTAGATTCAAACTAAAGTCGTTCACAAAGTTGATCTGTTTTCAACTTTTATGTAACTAATCTGTTACATAAACCACTTGTGTTCTTATTTTTAGCTTCTTTTACTGGAATTTTAGTATTGGTAATGTCAATTCTGTCGTATCTGTTTTTAGTTCTTCTTCCAATACTAATTTCCAAGTACTGACTACGTGTAAGTCATACATGTTTAGACAACTGGATGAATATTAAATCTGTTGTCATATGTCTCTTTAAGAATCTGATATTCCATATCTAGAATATTTGGCATAATCAAATGATTATTCACCGCAAAAATTCATCTATTCTGCTCTGCTGTCTTATCTCTAATCTTAATCTAGCGTTCTCAAGCAATATGGTTTTTTTTATCTTTCCAAACCAATTCAAGTTTAGCTTGGATCGCAACAATTCTGATCGTTTGATTATCTGTCAAGCATAAACATTCAACAAGTATATATCTGTAGTCAATAAATCCAGCAATTAGCTAAAACCCATAAATCTTACTGATGATCTAAATCTGAATTTCTATCAGTTACGAGCCAAATACATCAAGATATACTGAATAAACACATCAAATAATCAATAATTCTCAAATTTCAAATCAAAGGAACTCGCTCAATTCAAAGTCATCCAAAATCAACTATTCTGAATGACAAAATTTGCTAAGTGAAAATAACTCACTTGCATTTCAAAACTCAACGCAAATGAATCAAAACAGACTCTAGCAAAGGAATAAGAGTCAATCAAAATTGATCGAGGTCGAATACAAAAACCTCAAAATCGATAGCAAGAAATTCAAGAATCATGATTTCTATGACGGAATAGCTTCAGCAAAATTGAAGAAAAAGCTCAACTGTAACTGATTTTTCTTATTCTTTATTGATATGAATTCATTTATTAATTTTTAATTCTCAGCTGACAATAGTCGAATATACTCTTTTCGACTTAACTTATTGTCATAGAATTAATCATCATTTCGGTACTACATAACTCTTTTCTACGCAATCTGCTAGTTGTTTCTGAAGTTCTCCAGTTTAAGTAATGCTCTTCTATAAAAGTTGTCATAATACCATTGTACTAGACACCACTCTATATAGAACTGCATTCATGTCGTAGAAAGTCGAAATATGTCATTGAGCTATGTCTGTACATTCTAACCACTGACATATCTGTCAATTCTAGGTTAATTCTGTACTAGTTCAATATATCGACTAGACTTCTACTGACATTCTTCCACGGTCAAACGTGATATAACCAGTACCGAAATAACAAAATCTAATTTCTGAAACTCATATCATAAATTGCTAGTCATATCTATTTCTTTATCAGTGAACGGATTCAATCAACTGGTAACTGGTACTCAGTTATTGCATTAATATCTATAATGCATTCTAGCTTAATATCTCATGCCTGATATCAGCACATTCAATCTTATTTCCTCAATTCTTTATTTCATCTTCTATGACTAATCTTACAAATGTATTCCATCTACTCAAAGGCAAAATTTCAGCAAATACGATGAATACAGGCTCATCTGATACAGATTATAGCATAACAAATCACAGATCTATGAATGTATGCTATGCAATCAATATATAAGCGGTTAACTAGAATTAACTCACTTACCTATAATATTCTTATCTGATACAACTTGAGCCTTTCAGCTAGGGGATCTATGCTTATATATCTTCATCTGCTGGCATTTAGACTGACTCGATCTTTGCTGTTATTGTCACTATCGCTTGCTTCATAGCTATACAGCTATGAAAGTTTAGTGAAGGTGATGATTATAGTGATTCCACAATTACAGAGACGTGAATAAAAAAATTCAACTCTGCCTCATGCTACCAGTTCATGATTTCGTTCTTCTATTACTTGCTTGAAATCAACTTATGCTTCTAGTCTGCAAAGTCTACTGTTCTATCTTCTTTAGCATATACGGAAAGAAACAATTCTGTTTACTTACCTGACAAACAATTTCAGTACTTCTTCTGGAAACTTCACCAACTTCTTGCTAAGTTCTGAAGTTGATATAAAATCAAGCTGATTCTATGTTCATCTGAATATTCTTCTCTTGAACAACTGATCCAGCTCTTCAAATCAACTCCTTTCTAGACATAGCATATTCTGTATCTTTCTGAGTTGATGATTCATAGCTTTGGAGTTGTTCAACTCACATACTCCTCAGTGCATCGGCTCAAAAACTTACCTCAACACTGTTCTGTTCTATCTGCGGTTATGTTCTGTCTGAGATTCTAATGCTATCTGCATAGTCTGTCTTATTCGATAACAGAAGCAATATATATGGCAGAGATTATAAATAAAATACATATACTCTCATGCTTCTGAATAGAACACATGCTTGCAAATTCTCATGCTTTTTCACATATTACATGCTTGCAACGAATTCATTTATTCAAATGAATTCAAGAAATCAGGCATACATATCAGCATATAAGCATGTAATTCTTATCTCAATAAAGCAAGTAGTGTTCAATCAAGCAATCATAGTCGCATATAATTCTGTAAAACAAGTAAAGCATACTCATGCAATACTATCAATGCATGCGACTCAATCTACCCCGCTCAATTTCTATCTTAGTCCAAGACTTTATGCTCTGATACCACCTATTGTGGGGACCTCAGGTTGCTAATCTCATCTTAGGACAATAAACGATTAATTAACAATTAATCATAGAATAACAGAATATTCAAACCAAGAGCTAAATTTTTTTTTAAAAAAAAAATCTCAGCCCCTCGCTCGATCGGGTAAACTCACCCGATCGAGCGAGCTAGAAACTCCAGCTCTCGGGTCTGAATCCATTTTGGCCTCGCTCGATCGGTGAACTTCAACCGATCGAGCGGGCAAGAAAAATCATTTCTCTGTTTGCAAAATACAGGCCTCGCTCGATCGGTAAAATTCACCCGATCGAGCGGGCTCCAAATTCTGGAAATTCTGCTGCAACATAATGTTGTCAAACTTGGAATATAAAGACATCTAGTCTTATTCAAGCTACAAAATAATATACATGAATTGACAAATAAATCCTAACTCATAAATACATCAATTCATGAATATAAACTAGGATTTACCAAATAAAAACATGTACAAGATTCTTTGTCTTCTAACATGTTATTAACAATACACACATACATATCATCTGCTTAAAACCCGAGTCACTACATGTTATATCTCTTCTCAGGCTATCCAAGCCAACTCTAGCTTGATCATGCCCCAACCTGATGCAATGCACACATACAAACAAAGCAACAGGCGGATAACTCCGGTGAGAATAAATCTCAGTATGAACAACATGCATATACATCATTTAAGCATGTAACTTATTCAATTATGAATGTCATATAATAACATAACATGCTAGAATTTATAAACGCATATTCTAAACCATAAAAATCTCTAGGTTAATGCATAAATGCAATGCATGTACCAAGAAATAGGTTTTCAAATCTGATATCAATAAATCGTAGTTCTGGGATCCCGAGGAAATAAAATCTTCAACAAACACCAACTCACCCAATCGAGGTGAAGTTGAATACTTCATTTCCCCTGACTTTGGTGCAACAATAGTAAGTCTTCTGGCTCTCGAAGTAATTCTACATTCCGTGCCACTCAACTACAGCCCTCCAAACGTCATATGCACTCTAGGCCTTTCAACCCTCTGTGCTTTACAGGCTGGAGTTCAAGATGAATGCAACATGTTCTGTATGTATTAAATGCTATAAAATACCTTGAACACTTACTCAAATAAACCAACAAAGCAATCAAAGCATCTAATCGCATAAGGATATTGACAAATCTGTAAGCATCACATAATACATGTAAAAATGTTCAATACAGAAAATAATATAAATCAAATTAAACAAGTAAACATTTACATAAATATTTTGGGAATTCAAGAAAATAGCTATCTTGAATAATCTATCCCATCTATGTAAACGTAAACAATAACATATATTAAAACATGCAGGTATGTGATTTTAGGCAACTCGATAATCAGAAACAATCTCGAGTTATTCTGCCCATCTTATTAATGTCTATTCATACCTGTGATCTGGATTCAAACATCTTGAATCTGTTTCCAATGCTGATCATCTCGAAGCTAGCCAAATCGGTCATACAATTCTGCACATTTCAATCAGTGCTAATTGAAGGTGTTCTTGATTCAATCTTAAACACTTCAAGTCATTAGAACTCGAACTCGTCGATTCGACTTCGATAACTTCCATTCCCAACTGAAATTAAGTATAAACCATGCTCAATATCATTATCAAATCTGATATTTAGTGCTAAGTTCAATCTATAGTTGATATCGGATTGAATTGCAACCCGGCGGCATAACGGTTCGAAATCGGTAATTTCGAATACATTAACTTCAATATCATCACCATCTTAACAATATAACATCATCAATTCTTCAGCTGAATTTTTGAAATATGAAAACCCTAAAAAATCAGATTTTCGAAATTTTTTTCAATATTCCAAAACATGTCCAAACGACGATCTTTTCTCGATCCGTCTTAGATATGCTATCGTCGTATATGCTAGAACATGTTTATACAATCAAATATTAATTATAACAACATTATAAAATTTAAACATGGTAGAACTTCATAAAAATTACGTCAAAACGTAGCACTCGGAGCTGTGATCGCAAATATATGTTCAATCAAAAATTCTACCGGGCGGATCGAAAGATATCGGAGCTTAAAGGGACAAAAATGGACTTGGAACCCTTGTTTCTCCATTCCCACGTTTGCTTCTGGAATTTGGGCAGAAAACTGATCAGATTACACGTTTAAAAATACAAGTTGCAAAGAAAATTGCACTTTGGTCCCTGAACTTTGACCTAATTGCAAATCAGTCCCCGGACAAGCGATTTAATTCAATTTCAATCCTAAATAATTTAAGAATAATATAATTTCATTCTAAACTCTAAATATTCTCAAATTAAATATTCTCGAATTAAAATTAAATCATTTCGGACCTTATCGCATTTTAGTCCTTGAACTACTCAATATTTGCAAATGGGTCCTTGCTCGGATTTCATTCGCAGATTCAATCCTTGATATTTATAATATTGGAATTCACATCTTAAATTTCATAAATATTAATTCAAATATTTTTAATCTTTTTAATTTAAGAATTCCGGATATTAAAATCTTAAAATTCGAAAAATCCTCAAATTAAATATTTCTGACCCGAAATTGAAATCTCTAATTTCCATACATTCTTAAATTCATATTTTCTCTCTTATTTGGAATTTAAATCTTAAATCCCGTAATTAAGAACTTAATATTTTCGGGCCTTACATTTCCTCCCCTCTAAGGAATGATTTCGTCCTCGAAATCGCATTCGATCTGACTGCGGATTCTCATAAGCTGTATAGCTGACTGAAGTAATATTGACTTCAATTATCTGAGCTTTCGATATCTATTCTGATATCTTCTCTTCTATCGTATCTTCATCTTCTTTCTGATTGCTTCTGCAATACATATAATCACTGAGTCAACTTATATCTAAGTTGCTCTTTCTCGTGATCTAATTCTGCATTAGTTAGTCTGTCTTGCTTACAATCTTATCGACTTCTGTTGTATCTGAATTGAATGCACATACATATTCTAGCTTATATTCTTCAGCCAATGCATATGGATAACAATTCATCTATCTGACAATTTACGATTGAGTATTAATCAACTAGCTAGATCAAATACTTGGAATATAAAGACATCTAGTCTTATACAAGCTACAAAATAATATACATGCATTGACAAATAAATCCTAACTCATAAATACACCAATTCATGAATATAAACTAGGATTTACCAAATAGAAACATGTACAAGATTCTTTGTCTTCTAACATGTTATTAACAATACATATCATCTGCTTAAAACCCGAGTCACCACATGCTATATCTTTTCTCAGGCTATCCAAGCCAACTCTGGCTTGATCATGCCCCAACCTGATGCAATGCACACATACAAACAAAGCAACAGTCGGATAACTCCGGTGAGAATAAATCTCAGTATGAACAACATGCATATACATCATTTAAGCATGTAACTTATTCAATTATGAATGTCATATAATAACATAACATGCTAGCATTTATAAACGCATATTCTAAACCATAGAAATCTCTAGGTTAATGCATAAATGCAATGCTTGTACCAAGGAATAGGCTATCAAATCTGATATCAATAAATCATAGTTCTTGTAACGCCCAGAAATTCGGCACGTAAATCCGCATGCATAACTAGGGGATTTAATAATTTTAAAATAATGTGAAAATGTGTTAAATTAATTTTATATGTTATTATGTGAATTATGTGATTTATTGGCATGTTTTAAATATTGGTTCGGCATTTAAATCGGTATGATGTGATTTAGAATTTATTTGAGAAAGTTTACTTTATGATCGCGTAGGTTGGGCCGTGGACGGACGAGATGTTATTTTCACCCAAATTATTTTATGAATTTTTAGGAGCTTTAAAATATTATTTTAAGGTATTTTGTCATGAAAATTTATTATTTAACAATATATTTATTTAAGGATTTATTTTTAGCCAAAATAAGTCATTTTAATGACTTTTATTGATCTTTAAAAGTCCTTTAATTCTATATTTCGTGATTTACTATTATATATCAGATTAGTAGATATTTTTAAAAGTTAAAAATCTTATATTTATGTTATATTATCTACCTAATCAATTTATATTAGTTATTATCCTATTTTCTACCTAATCTACCCAATATTAAAACCCTAATTTCTCCCTACCCTACGTCTCTCCCCACTCAGCCGACACCCTTTCTTCCTCACCACCATTCTCATGACTTTTGACAGAAAACACTAGCTCTTAGCCGATCTCTTCAAGGTTTTGGTGTTCTTCGTCGTCCCGGCGAGCCCGATACGTGTCGATATCCACGTTTTGTTCAAATCTTCAACAAGGCACGTTTTGAATCCATTCTTGAACACCATTTAAATCATTATACACTGATTTATGCATAAAAAATTGGATGTTGCATGTGTATGTGGTTTTAGAATAAAAATCTTCATGTTCATGCCAAGCATTCACGTTTTACATGTTGGCTTATTTATGCATGATTTTGATCCATGGGCTGTTCGAGGAGCTAACCATTGGTTTAAGGTTCGAGCTAGGGTCCTTAGGGTTGGTTTTGGCTAGGTGGTTCATGGCTGGAAGGGCTGGAGCCATCCTGGAGTCGGCCATGACAGCAGCTACGCGCGAGCAGTGGCATCTGTTGGGTTTAGGGGGCTTGGCCGAGCCATGCATGGGCTTGGCTCGAGTCAGGCCTGGTCTTGGGGATGCACTTGGACCCTGGGGTGGTCCAGATGTCGGAGTTCCGGCTGGTGGTGGCCGGAGCTGGTCAGAAAAGGGAAGGGTGGTGGGATGCGCAGTCTGCGCATCAAAACAGGGAAGGAGGGGATCGGGTGGCTTAGTTAGGGAGCTGGCTGGACCAGGGGTTGGTCTGGTCGGTTCGGCAGGACCCTGGGGAGGTCCTGCCGGCGGCGCTCCGGCCATGGGTGGCCGGAGCTGGGCAGTAGGAAGGAGGAAGGAACTGCTCACGGCCGAGAGGTAAGGAAGATGGATGTGTGTGTGCAGGTTGTACGTACTGTTGGGAATTCATTGGTGGGCCGGGCTGGGGTGTTCTTGGGCCGGGCTTGGGTCCTTGGATCCGCGTCCGGTTCGGGTCTAAAATGATGGGTCAAATAATTTTAGTCCGGGTCTAGATTTTTATTATTTAGGCTCGGGTGTTTTTATTTTAATTAAATAAGAGATTAATTAACAATTAATGGGTTTTGAATTGATTAATTAATTAATAGGACTAGGTTAATGGGATTAAATAATTAATGAAGTGAGCCCACTAATTTGTCATGGGTCGTGTGATCCATGAGAATTATTGGGCCAGGTTGTGTCGGGTTTAATAATTTTATCATTTAATTTATAAGTTAATGGTTAGTTAATAATTTTATTAATTTAATTTTAAGTTAATTAGTTAATGGGCCTAAATTATGTTGTTAGTGAGCCCATTAGTTTCTCATGGGCCTGGGGGCCCATGAAGCTTAATGGGCTAGGTCAGGTTAGGCTTTTGGGTTTTTGAGCCAATCTAGGAATTTTTGAGTTTAAGTCTAGTGGTCAGCAGCTCGAACAAGTCCTTGGAAAAATAAATGTCCGTAAATATATATTTAATTCATGCATTCATTTTTATTAGATATATAAGTGTGATTTTTAAGAAAATAAATTAAATATATATTTACGGGCAAATTTTCATGAAATAAAGAAATATGTGAGAATTTTCAAGTTCATGCATCATGTAAAAATTTTTATGATAAGTTTAAATGTATGTTAAGAGAAAAAAATATTTTTATGGAAGTTGAAGTGAAGGTGGAAAGTGATGTGGTTGAAGCCGGGATACTTGGGCCCGGTGACCTTCCTAATGATGTATAAGTATGATGAGCTTATGGATCCAGCTGAGAGGGCTGGTGAAGTGGCAGCACAGAGGTGGAAACCCACCGCCGCGTACGTTGGTTTATAGATTGATCAATCGATTAGTATGATGCCACCGACATGGATACGACTTGTTGAGAACTAAGAAATTATGATAAGTTATTTGATGAGATTTATAAAGTATGATGAATTAGGTTATAACATGATGATTTAGCATTATAATTATTTATTCATGTTTATATGCATATAATTTTAAGATCATGCACGTATATTTATATTCACGTATTTTATATGATGAGTGCTTGTGTGTGGTTTCATTTTGTTATATAATGATAGAACGTGCTGAGCCTCTAGGCTCACTAGATTTAAATGGTGCAGGTGAGCAGAATATTAATGGAGTTAATGTGTTCCCGACTGGCGGCGAGGGCGTATGAGTATCCAGGCGGCTAGAACCCGTGACCATTGCTCTAAGATGATTTTTATGTTGAGATTTAGCACAATCATTTCCGCATATGTTTTATTATTATAGATTTTTAGTATATGCATGGATTTTACATTTAAGTATTTATTTTCTAAGTTTTCATGAATTTTTGTGAAAGAAATATTATTTAGGAGTTTTATTATTATGGAATTCTTATAAATTATTATATAGTATTTAATGTTAGGTATTTATTTGCATGCATTGTACTTTTATTGTATGTATTGTGTATATGTATTTTAAATTAAGTAAAGTTATTTTTATGTATGATATATATATATATGTATGGGCATATATATTTATATTCATTATTTTATAATTAGAGATTAAAAAAAAAAATTCACTAGAAGTTCTAGGATGTTTCATTTGGTATCAGAGCCTTGGTCCTTGGAGGGTTACTAGCCTGCTACACGGAGCTCAGAAGCCGCACTGCCAGTCTGTAAGTTTTAAGTGTTTTAAATTATGATTTATGCATGGGACACATGAGTTATGTTTTTATTTATTTATGAAAATGAGAATTTAAAGTTACGACAGTCTTAAAGTCAAAAATATTAGTTATGCATGGCGATTTACGTAAAGAAATATGTGGTGGTACAGAATGCCTCCGAGACCAGTGAACAGACGTGGGGGACCTCCACCTCCACAGAATCCTCTTTCAGCATTGGAGCAGGCCAATGCGAATATGATGGCTGGGATTACTGCTCTGTTGGAGCAGCAGGCGGCACGTCCGAGGCTTTCACACGATGAGGATGTGGCTGAGCGGTTCCAGAAGAAAGGACCCAAGGAGTTTACAGACACCACTGATCCGCTCATTGCCGAGGGATGGATCCGATCACTAGAGTCTATCTTTGACTACATGGGGATTACAGATGTGGACAGAGTCAAGTGTGCAGTTTATATGATGAGAGGGGATGCAGCCTCGTGGTGGGAAGGCGCTGTTAGAGCGTGAACCTACCTACTTTGACTTGGATAGAGTTCAGAAGTATGTTCTTTGCCAAGTATTTCACTGAGGATGTGCGCAGCCGCATGATCCGGGAGTTCATGAGTCTCCGTCAGGGGGACAAGTCTGTGGTGGAGTACATTACACAGTTCGAGAGGGGGTGTCGCTTCGTACCCCTTATTGCTGACAGTGCACCGGAGAAATTGAGACAGTTTGTTGATGGGCTTAGGGCGGACATCAAGCATGATGTACGCATGTTGGACGTCACCACTTATGAGGCAGCGGTGAGTAGGGCACTACGATCCGAGGAGGGTAGGAAGGATATCTTGAGGGAGCAACAGAGGAAGAGGCAGCTACAAACATCGTACCATGAGTCGTATCCACAGCAGGATGCAAAGAAGCAGTCTACTGGGCCATCGAAAGGCCCAAATCCACTGAGACAGCAAGGAGCTATCGTTCCTCGTGCAGAAGCACTACCTCTCTGCCAGAAATGCCAAAAGCCCCATCCAGGACCGTGTATGAAGGGATCAGGCATGTGCTACCATTGCAAGGAACCGGGACACATTATGCTGCATTGTCCCAAGAAGAATGCTGCTGGACGAGTCTTTGTGATGCAGGCAGAGGAAGCAGCACCAGATACTTTGCGCATCACGGGTAATGTTATTTAATGCATTAAATTTGTCATTTTTGGATTGCTCGATTGAGAACTACACGAGGAAACTTGTTCCTGCCTACAGTTCATTTCAATTTCGAGGGCGAAATTCCATTTAAGGGGGAGAGAATTGTAACGCCCAGAAATTCGGCACGTAAATCCGCATGCATAACTAGGGGATTTAATAATTTTAAAATAATGTGAAAATGTGTTAAATTAATTTTATATGTTATTATGTGAATTATGTGATTTATTGGCATGTTTTAAATATTGGTTCGGCAATTAAATCGGTATGATGTGATTTATGAATTTATTTGAGAAAGTTTACTTTATGATCGCATAGGCGGGGCCGTGGACGGACGAGATGTTATTTTCACCCAAATTCTTTTATGAATTTTTAGGAGCTTTAAAATATTATTTTAAGGTATTTTGTCAAGAAAATTTTAGTATTTAATAATATATTTATTTAAGGATTTATTTTTAGCCAAAATAAGTCATTTTAATGACTTTTATTGATCTTTAAAAATCCTTTAATTCTATATTTCGTGATTTACTATTATATATCAGATTAGTAGATATTTTTAAAAGATAAAAATCTTATATTTATGTTATATTATCTACCTAATCAATTTATATTAGTTATTATCCTATTTTCTACCTAATCTACCCAATATTAAACCCCAAATTTCTCCCTACCCTACGTCTCTCCCCACTTAGCCGACACCCTTTCTTCCTCACCACCATTCTCACGAATTTTGACAGAAAACACTAGCTCTTAGCCGATCTCTTCAAGGTTTTGGTGTTCTTCGTCGTCCCGGCGAGCCCGATACGTGTCGATATCAACGTTTTGTTCAAATCTTCAACAAGGCACGTTTTGAATCCATTCTTGAACACCATTTAAATCATTATACACTTATTTATGCATAAAAGATTGGATGTTGCATGTGTATGTGGTTTTAGAATAAAAATCTTCATGTTCATGCAAAGCATTCACGTTTTATTTACATGTTGGCTTATTTATGCATGATTTTGATCCATGGGCTGTTCGAGGAGCTAACCATCGGTTTAAGGTTCGAGCTAGGGTCCTTAGGGTCGGTTTTGGCTAGGTGGTTCATGGCTGGAAGGGCTGGAGCCATCCTGGAGTCGGCCATGACAGCAGCTACACGCGAGCAGTGGCATCTGTTAGGTTTAGGGGGCTTGGCTGAGCCATGCATGGGCTTGGCTCAAGTCAGGCCTGGTCTTGGGGATGCACTTGGACCCTGGTGTGGTCCAGATGTCGGAGTTCCGGCCGGTGGTGGCCGGAGCTGGTCAGAAAAGGGAAGGGTGGTGGGATGCGCAGTCTGCGTATCAAAACAGGGAAGGAGGGGATCGGGTGGCTTAGTTAGGGAGCTGGCTGGCCAGGGGTTGGTCTGGTCGGTTCGGCAGGACCCTGGGGAGGTCATGCCGGCGGCGCTTCGGCCATGGGTGGCCGGAGCTGGGCAGTAGGAAGGAGGAAGGAACTGCTCACGGCCGAGAGGTAAGGAAGATGGATGTGTGTGCAGGTTGTACGTACTGTTGGGAATTCATTGGTGGGCCGGGCTGGGGTGTTCTTGGGCCGGGCATGGGTCCTTGGATCCGCGTCCGGTTTGGGTCTAAAATGATGGGTCAAATAATTTTAGTCCGGGTCTAGATTTTTATTATTTAGGCTCGGGTGTTTTTATTTTAATTAAATAAGAGATTAATTAACAATTAATGGGTTTGGACTTGATTAATTAATTAATTGGACTAGGTTAATGGGATTAAATAATTAATGAAGTGAGCCTACTAATTTGTCATGGGCCGTGTGATCCATGAGAATTATTGGGCCAGGTTGTGTCGGGTTTAATAATTTTATCGTTTAATTTATAAGTTAATGGTTAGTTAATAATTTTATTAATTTAATTTTAAGTTAATTAGTTAATGAGCCTAAATTATGTTGTTAGTGAGCCCATTAGTTTCCCATGGGCCTGGAAGCCCATGAAGCTTAATGGGTCAGGTCAGGTTAGACTTTTGGGTTTTTGAGCCAGTCTAGGAATTTTTGAGTTTAAGTCTAGTGGTCAGCAGCTCGAACAAGTCCTTGGAAAAATAAATGTCCGTAAATATATATTTAATTCATGCATGCATTTTTATTAGATATATAAGTGTGATTTTTAAGAAAATAAATTAAATATATATTTACGGGCAAATTTTCATGAAATAAAGAAATATGTGAGAATTTTCAAGTTCATGCATCATGTAAAAATTTTTATGATAAGTTTAAAAGTATGTTAAGAGAAAAAATATTTTTATGGAAGTTGAAGTGAAGGTGGAAAGTGATGTGGTTGGAGGCCGGGATACCTGGGCCCGGTGACCTTCTTAATGATGTATAAGTATGATGAGCTTATGGATCCAGCTGAGAGGGCTGGTGAAGTGGCAGCACAGAGGTGGAAACCCCACCGCCGCGTACGTTGGTTTATAGATTGATCAATCGATTAGTATGATGCCACCGACATGGATATGACCTGTTGAGAACTAAGAAATTATGATAAGTTATTTGATGAGATTTATAAAGTATGATGAATTAGGTTATAGCATGATGATTTAGCATTATAATTATTTATTCATGTTTATATGCATATAATTTTAAGATCATGCACGTATATTTATATTCACATATTTTATATGATGAGTGCTTGTGTGTGGTTTCATTTTGTTATATAAGGATAGAACGTGCTGAGCCTCTAGGCTCACTAGATTTAAATGGTGCAGGTGAGCAGAATATTAATGGAGTTAATGTGTTCCCGACTGGCGGCGAGGGCGTATGAGTATCCAGGCGGCTAGAACCCGTGACCATTCCTCTAAGATGATTTTTATGTTGAGATTTAGCACAATCATTTCCGCATATGTTTTATTATTATAGATTTTTAGTATATGCATGGATTTTACATTTAAGTATTTATTTTCTAAGTTTTCATGAATTTTTGTGAAAGAAATATTATTTAGGAGTTTTATTATGGAATTCTTATAAATTATTATATAGTATTTAATGTTAGGTATTTATTTGCATGCATTGTACTTTTATTGTATGTATTGTGTATATGTATTTTAAATTAAGTAAAGTTATTTTTATTTATGATATATATATATATGTATGGGCATATATATATTTATATTCATTATTTTATAATTAGAGATTAAAAAAAAAAATTCACTAGAAGTTCTAGGGTGTTTCAGTTCTGGGATCCCGAGCAAATAAAATCTTCAACAAACACCAACTCACCCAATCGAGGTGAAGTTGAATACTTCATTTCCCCTGACTTTGGTGCAACTATAGTAAGTCTTCTGGATCTGAAAGTAAGTCTACATTCCATGCCACTCAACTACAGCCCTCCAAACATCATATGCACTCTAGGCCTTTCAACCCTCTGTGCTTTACAGGCTGGAGTTTAAGATGAATGCAACATGTTCTGTATGCATTAAATTCTATAAAACACCTTGAAAACTTACTCAAATAAACCAACAAAGCAATCAAAGCATCTAATCACATAAGGATATTGACAAATTTGTAAGCATCACATAATGTAACACCCGGTATTTTAATTACATAAATCCGCCTGCATAATTAGGATATTTAATTATTTAAATTTATGATTTATGGGTTAAATAATTATGTGAATTATTTATGCATGATTTAAATTTATTTTTTAAGCATTTAAACCATAATTAGTGATTTTTATGATTTTTAGTATTTTTATTGTTTAATCGCGTAGACGGGACCGTGGACGGACGAGATGACAACTTTCCACCCAAATTATTTTATGAGCCTTTTTGGAGCCTTAAATTATTATCTTGAGTTTTATTATCTCAAAATTTTAAGTATTTAATTTTATTTAATTTTAGGGGTCATTTTTTATCCAAAATTAGTCAAAATATTGACTTTTTAGTATTTTTAAAATTTCCCTAAATTAATATTTCGAGATTTTTATTTATGTTATCAGATTTTTTTAAATGTTCAATTAAGAGTTTAAGTTGTATATTAATTATTTAAAACCTTTTTATTTAATTATTTAACCTATATTCTAATTAACCTAAAAATAAAACCTATTCTACCTAAAAACCCTACCTTAGCCGATCACTCTTTCTCTCCTAGCATCAGCCGTCACCTCCATCGTCTTCTTCACTGAACCAACCTCCAAGAACACCATAGCCATTATTTCGAAGGTTCCAAGCAAGCCAAGGCATCCCGTCGTCGTCCCGTCGTCCCGAAGCCCGTCGTACACGTTTCTAACTATATAAATCGGTATTAAGGCATGTTTTTCTTCACTTTTCAAATCTATATCAGTGTATGTATGCGTGTGGGTGTGTAACATCGGAATCGATCATATTTGACAGCAAGTTTTCGATTTTTCCTCCTCTAATGCTCTCGGTTTTGACATTTGTGATTGCATGCTCACGTTTTTCATGTCCATGGCTAGGTGGGCTGCTGGTCCACGGTTAGAGGGGTTCCTCGGGGTCCCTAGGATGTCTAGATAAGTCGGCCATGGTTGGGTTGGGGCTAGGATTCACGGCCGAACAGGTTTTTTAGAAAGGAAACTAGAGGCTGCGTAGGCTAGGGTTGGTGGAAGAGGGTTCGGGGTAGGCTAAGGGAGCAGCATGGGGTTCGGACCAGGGGGTGGTTCGAACCGGCAGGACCCTGGGGAGGTCATGCCGGCGGGGCTCTGGCCACGGTGGCCGGAGCTGGGCTGCAGCAGGCCGTGAAGGCCTGCTGCTCGCGCAGCCAAGCCGGAGGGAAAGAAGGGAGATTAGGGTTTCGGCTCTTGGGTTGTTTGGTAGATCCGGGTCGGGTCAGGTGGTCCGGGTCTGGTCTAAAATAATATGGGTTAAGTTAAGTGGGTCCGGGTCCGGGTTATTTTAATTGGGCTCGGGTATTTTTATTTTTAAGTTTTTTAAGTTAATTAGGAATTTAAATGGGCTAATTAAATTCCCAAAAATTTAATTAGTACCATTTAATTTATTTGGGGTCCATTAAATTATTTTGGGTTAATTTAATTATTTTTGGGCTTTTAATAATTTTTATTTAATTTTTAAGTTGGCCAGAAATTTTTATGGGCTTGGGAGCCCATGAAAGTTATTGGGCCTGTTAATGGGCTTTTGGGCCCATTGGGCCAGGGACAGTGTTGTTGGGCCTAAGTTAGTCTTAATGGGCTTTGGTTGATTTATGGGCCAAGTCTTGAGTTAATGGGCTTGCATGTCTAGGGCCAGCAGCTGTATCAAACCATGAGAAATTAAGGTATTGTAGTGTTTTAACCTTGGGAGCATAGTGGTATGAATTGTTGGGAATCTTCTGCGTGCAGGGAGAATTCTAGTTGGAGGCAACTCCACGTTTGCGTTGCTAGATTCAGGAGCCACGCATTCGTTTATCTCCCAAGATTTTATCAGACGGATAGGCATTTCACCGGAGGTTGTAGACAGTGGTTACGATGTTACCATGCCATCCGGACAGATTATCACTACCACTAGTGTCATTAGGGATCTGGCATTGGAGTTGCAGGGACACTCCATTCGAGCAGATCTAGTGGTTCTTCCATTGACTGGGTTTGACTTGATTTTGGGTATGGACTGGCTATCAGTTAATGGAGCTTCGATTGATTTCCGACGTAGGACAGTGTCAGTGAAGCCAGCAGGGGGTGAGATGTTTACTTTCTTTGCATCTCAGTCTAGCAGTATTCCTCAGATGATATCACTTGTTCGTGCGAGGAAACTGTTGCGCAATGGATGTCAGGGTTTTCTTGCTAGTGTGGTCACTACCTCAGACGTTTCTAGCAGATCTTTATCAGATATAGAGGTGGTACGTGACTATCCAGATGTTTTTCCTGACGATGTTGCAGGAGTTCCACCAGTGAGGGAGGTGGAGTTCAGTATTGAGTTGTTGCCGGATACTGTGCCTATCTCTAAGGCACCGTATCGACTTGCTCCTACAGAGATGAGAGAGTTGAAGGAGCAGATTCAGGAGCTGTTGGAGAAGGGCTTTGTTCGTCCTAGCTTTTCTCCATGGGGAGCTCCAGTGTTGTTTGTGAAGAAGAAGGACGGCAGCATGAGATTGTGCATCGACTACCGAGAGCTCAACAGAGTCACAGTGAAGAATAAGTATCCGCTACCGAGGATAGAGGATTTATTCGATCAGTTGCAGGGAGCTTCGGTATTCTCCAAGATCGATCTGCGATCTGGTTACCATCAGCTGAGAGTCAGAGATTCAGACGTGTCTAAGACTGCCTTTAGGACACGGTATGGGCACTATGAGTTCTTAGTGATGCCCTTTGGGTTAACCAATGCTCCAGCAGTGTTTATGGATCTTATGCATCGTGTCTTCCAGCCGTATCTAGATCAGTTTGTCATTGTATTCATTGATGACATATTGATCTACTCGAGGAGCATTGAGGAGCATACACAGGATTTGCATACAGCCTTGCAGACTTTGAGGGAGCATCGACTGTTTGCAAAGTTCAGTAAGTGTGAGTTTTGGTTGGAGCAGGTGGCGTTTCTAGGCCACATTATTCTAGGGATGGGATCGCAGTGGATCAGTCCAAGGTGCAGGCAGTGAGGGATTGGGGGATTCCAAAGAATGCTTCGGAGATTCGTAGCTTCTTGGGTTTAGCAGGATACTATAGGAAGTTCATCAAGGGTTTTTCCTCTATTGCAGTACCCTTGACTTCCTTAACCAAGAAGAACGCGAAGTATAGTTGGAGTCTAGATTGTCAGAGGAGCTTTGATCAGCTGAAGGATGCACTTACTTCAGCACCTGTATTAGCTATGACAGTGCCACATGAGGAGTTAGTGGTGTACACCGACGCGTCCAAGCTTGGGTTGGGCGCATTACTTATGCAGAGTGGCAGAGTTATCGCATATGCGTCGCGACAGTTGAAGATTCATGAGCAGAACTATCCGACGCATGATTTGGAGCTTGCAGCAGTGGTATTTGCGTTGAAAATCTGGAGGCACTATCTTTACGGCGAGAAATGCAAGATTTTCACCGATCACAAGAGCCTCAAGTACTTCTTCACCCAGAAGGAGTTGAACATGAGGCAGCGCAGATGGATTGAGCTTGTTAAGGACTATGACTGTGACATTAGCTACCATCCGGGTAAGGCTAATGTAGTGGCAGATGCTTTGAGTCGAAAGTCATCAGTGGTATCATGTTTGACTGTACAGTTACCACTACAGACCGAGATTCAGAGATTTGGTTTGGAGTGCTATCCGAGCGGCCAGGCACCGAGCTTTTCAGTGTTGACGGTGCAGCCAGTTTTGCGAGATCGGATTAGAGAGGGGCAGTCCACTGATGAGGAGCTACAGCGATGGAGACAGAGAGATGAGGCCAGAGGTAGTCTCTTGTATACAGTGGAGGATGGCATCGTTCAGTACCGTGGGAGGATGTGGGTACCGAACGTTGATCAGTTGAGAGCCGAGATTCTAGCGGAGGCTCATGCATCTCCGTACTCCATTCACCCCGAAGTACGAAGATGTACCGAGACTTACAGTTATTGTATTGGTGGCCTGGGATGAAGAGTGACATCGGGAGAGTGGTGTCAGAGTGCTTGACTTGTCAGCAAGTCAAAGCAGAGCATCAGCGTCCAGCAGGACTTCTTAGACCTCTCCCTATTCCGAAATGGAAATGGGAGAATATTACGATGGACTTTGTGGTTGGCTTACCGAGGAGTACCAGAGGGTGTACAGCGATTTGGGTGATTGTGGATAGACTCACCAAGTCAGCTCATTTCTTGCCGGTAAGGACTACTTACACTTTGACACAGTATGCAGAGCTTTACATCAGAGAGATTGTTAGACTGCATGGCATACCAGTGTCTATCGTATCAGACAGAGATCCGAGGTTCACTTCAGCGTTTTGGAAGAGTCTGCACACAGCTTTGGGGACTAGACTCTTGTTCAGTACAGCTTTTCATCCCCAGACAGATGGTCAGTCCGAGAGAGTGATCCAGGTTCTCGAGGATCTTCTGAGAGCTTGTGTCATCGATTTTCGAGGATCTTGGGAGACTAGACTGCCATTAGTGGAGTTTACCTATAACAACAGCTTTCAGTTGTCTATAGGTATGGCTCCTTATGCAGCACTTTATGGGAGGAGATGCAGATCTCCGCTGCATTGGGATGAGGTTGGTAAGCGGATTTTGTTGGGTCCAGAGATTGTGCAGCAGACAGCTGACATTGTGACGCAGATTCGAGACAGGATGAGGACAGCGCAGAGTCGGCAGAAGAGTTATGCGGATGCCAGACGACGCGATTTGGAGTTCGCGGTAGGTGATCACGTATTCCTGAAGGTGTCACCTATGAAGGGAGTAGCGCGTTTTGGGCGGAGAGGCAAGCTGAATCCGAGGTATATAGGGCCATTCGAGATCTTGGAGCGAGTTGGCACGTTGGCCTATCGTTTAGCTCTACCTCCAGGGCTAGCGGCAGTGCACAACGTTTTCCATGTATCCATGCTTCGGAGATATGTCTCCAATCCGTCGCATGTGTTGGATTTCGAGCCCTTGCAGTTGCCACCAGATCTTGTATACGAGGAGAGACCAGTGCGGATTTTGGCTAGAGAGGAGCGGAGGCTTAGGACGCAGGTTATACCGATGGTTAGAGTCCAGTGGCTGAATCACTCGGAGGAGGAAGCTACTTGGGAGACCGAGGAGGATATGAGGACTCGCTACCCGGAGATGTTCGGGTAAGTACTTCAATTTCGAGGACGAAATTCAATTTAAGGGGGGGAGAATTGTAACACCCGGTATTTTAATTACATAAATCCGCCTGCATAATTAGGATATTTAATTATTTAAATTTATGATTTATGGGTTAAATAATTATGTGAATTATTTATGCATGATTTAAATTTATTTTTTAAGCATTTAACCCATAATTAGTGATTTTTATGATTTTTAGTATTTTTATTGTTTAATCGCGTAGACGGGACCGTGGACGGACGAGATGACAACTTTCTACCCAAATTATTTTATGAGCCTTTTTGGAGCCTTAAATTATTATCTTGAGTTTTATTATCTCAAAATTTTAAGTATTTAATTTTATTTAATTTTAGGGGCCATTTTTTATCCAAAATTAGTCAAAATATTGACTTTTTAGTATTTTTAAAATTTCCCTAAATTAATATTTCGAGATTTTTATTTATGTTATCAGATTTTTTTAAATGTTCAATTAAGAGTTTAAGTTGTATATTAATTATTTAAAACCTTTTTATTTAATTATTTAACCTATATTCTAATTAACCTAAAAATAAAACCTATTCTACCTAAAAACCCTACCTTAGCCGATCACTCTTTCTCTCCTAGCATCAGCCATCACCTCCATCGTCTTCTTCACTGAACCAACCTCCAAGAACACCATAGCCATTATTTCGAAGGTTCCAAGCAAGCCAAGGCATCCCGTCGTCGTCCCGTCGTCCCGAAGCCCGTCGTACACGTTTCTAACTCTATAAATCGGTATTAAGGCATGTTTTTCTTCACTTTTCAAATCTATATCAGTGTATGTATGCGTGTGGGTGTGTAACATCAGAATCGATCATATTTGACAGCAAGTTTTCGATTTTTCCTCCTCTAATGCTCTCGGTTTTGACATTTGTGATTGCATGCTCACGTTTTTCATGTCCATGGCTAGGTGGGTTGCTGGTCCACGGTTAGAGGGGTTCCTCGGGGTCCCTAGGATGTCTAGATGAGTCGGCCATGGTTGGGTTGGGGCTAGGATTCACGGCCGAATAGGTTTTTCAGAAAGGAAACTAGAGGCTGCGCAGGCTAGGGTTGGTGGAAGAGGGTTCGGGGTAGGCTAAGGGAGCAGCATGGGGTTCGGACCAGGGGGTGGTTCGAACCGGCAGGACCCTGGGGAGGTCCTGCCGGCGGGGCTCCGGCCACGGTGGCCGGAGCTGGGCTGCAGAAGGCCGTGAAGGCCTGCTGCTCGCGCAGCCGAGCCGGAGGGAAAGAAGGGAGATTAGGGTTTCGGCTCTTGGGTTGTTTGGTAGATCCGGGTCGGGTCAGGTGGTCCGGGTCGGGTCTAAAATAATATGGGTTAAGTTAAGTGGGTCCGAGTCCGGGTTATTTTAATTGGGCTCGGGTATTTTTATTTTTAAGTTTTTTAAGTTAATTAGGAATTTAAATGGGCTAATTAAATTCCCAAAAATTTAATTAGTACCATTTAATTTATTTGGGGTCCATTAAATTATTTTGTGTTAATTTAATTATTTTTGGGCTTTTAATAATTTTTATTTAAATTTTTAAGTTGGCTAGAAATTTTTATGGGCTTGGGAGCCCATGAAAGTTATTGGGCCTGTTAATGGGCTTTTGGGCCCATTGGGCCAGGGACAGTGTTGTTGGGCCTAAGTTAGTCTTAATGGGCTTTGGTTGATTTATGGGCCAAGTCTTGAGTTAATGGGCTTGCATGTCTAGGGCCAGCAGCTGTATCAAACCATGAGAAATTGCATGTGTCCTGATTTTATATTTAATTATTTTTATGCATGAAAAGTTATTTGAATATTTATATGATATTAGAAAATAAATTAAATATAAATGAAGGACACACAATTTATTTAAGTACATGCATTCATGAAATCAATTTTTATGCTATGATTTAATTTCTATGGTTGAGCAAATAAAATATTTTAGGTGGAAATTGAAGTAGTGTGGCCATTTATGTATGGGCAGTTTCTGCCATTTATGTATGGGCAGTTTTCTGCCATTTATGTATGGGTGGTTCGCCACCAGACTCGTACGATGGTTTCTTAGACTGATTAGTCGCACTATGGGTCACACTTACGGATAGGACCATTCGATGTTAAGAAAATAGATGCTCAACAATTCTAGTATGTATGATATTAAGTATGTTATGTATGTTTATTTATGCAAGTTAAGTTATGTAATTTTTTTAAGCATGCTCATTCATGTATTTGTATGTATTAGTATTAATTGATTTAAATTATTTTAAACCCTTGTTAGTATGCATGTTGGGCCTCTAGGCTCACTACACTGATATGGTGCAGGTGAGTACGTAGAGGAGCAGGTTACTCCTACCGGTGGTGAGGACGTATGAGCAGCGCTGCAGTAGCCCCGTGACCGTGACAGCTTCTGAGTCACCGTGCATGATGTTATGATACATTTTTAATATTTTTATGGGTTGAGTTGTTTGAATATTTTATTAAGTATTTTTAGTGCATGCACACATTTTATTATTTTATTTATGCAGTATATTTTTAATTATAGTGTTGACTCAGATATTTATTTAATTTAAAGAATGCATTTTTATTTAAGTATTTAAATTGTTTAGTTATTTAGTCATGAATTTATTTTAAGTATTTTATACAGTGCATATATGTATGGGCATATATGTACCTATTTTATTTAGTAGTATAAAAAAAAATTTTCCGCATATTTATTTATTATAGAGTTAGGGTCGTTTCAGTTGGTATCAGAGCACGGTCCTTGGAGGGGTCACTACTGCTTTGCGAGCTCAGAAATCCACGCTACCGGTCTGTAAGTTTTAAATGTTTATAGTATGATTTAATTTCTAGAATTTAAGTTAGCCTAAATTTTAAACCACTTAGTTATGCATGGCGATTTACGTAAATAAATATGTGGTGGTGCAGAATGCCTCCCAGACAGGTGAATCGACGTGGGAGACCTCCACATCCGCCTCCACCTCCACCGCCACCTCAGCAGCACCCCATGACAGCACTGGAGCAGGCCAGTGCCACGATGATGGCGGGTATTACTGCTCTGTTGGAGCAGCAGGCTGCCCGTCCCAGACTGTCCCACGAGGAGGACGTCGCAGAGAGGTTCCAGAAGAAGGGGCCTAAGGAGTTTTTGGGGACCACCGATCCGTTGGTGGCTGAGGGATGGATTCGCTCTCTTGAGTCCATCTTCGACTATATGGGGATTACAGACGCCGACAGGGTGAGCTGTGCTACGTATATGATGCGAGGCGATGCAGCCCTTTGGTGGGAGGGTGCAGTCAGAGGAGTCCATCTACCTACACTGACGTGGGCTGAGTTCAGGCGTATCTTCTACGCCAAGTATTTCACTGAGGATGTGCGCAGTCGCATGATCCGGGAGTTCATGAGTCTCCGTCAGGGGGACAGATCTGTTGTGGAGTACGTGAGCCAGTTTGAGAGGGGCTGTCACTTTGTGCCCATGATTGCTGATAGTCCGCAGGAGAAGCTGCGTCAGTTTGTGGAGGGCCTGAAGGCTGAGATCAGGCACGACGTGCGTATGGCAGACGTCTTTACATATGAGTCTGCAGTCAGCAGGGCCTTGCGTTCCGAGGAGGGACGGAGAGAGATACAGAGAGAGCAGCAGGGTAAGAGGCAGTTTATGCATACAGGGTATCAGCGACCATCTTCGCAGCCACCTGCGAAGAAGCAGTCTACAGGGCCATCTAAGGGCCCGAATCAGCAGAGGCCTCAGGGGAAGCCACAGCAGCAGACTAGGGGCGGGGCCCCTACTCCAGGGAGATATCCAGTGTGTCCGAAGTGCCAGAAGATGCATTCCGGGCAGTGTCTATTGGGAGCAGGAGTCTGCTATCGCTGCAAGGAGCCAGGGCATTAGATTGCCAACTGCCCGCAGAGGCAGAATGTTAGTGGGCGAGTTTACGTTATGCAGGCTGAGGAGGCAGACCCAGATACCTCCTTGATCACCGGTATATCTAACCCCTAGAACTTTTTCAATTCTTTGCTTTTGTTTAATTGCGATCATATCTGAATGCCTGTTACATGAGTTTAATTATCAGCATGCTAGAATAAGAATTTTGTTTCTTTGTGATTAGAATTAAGGTATTGTAGTGTTTTAACCTTGGGAGCATAGTGGTATGAATTGTTGGGAATCTTCTGCGTGCAGGGAGAATTCTAGTTGGAGGCAACTCCACGTTTGCGTTGCTAGATTCAGGAGCCACGCATTCGTTTATCTCCCGAGATTTTATCAGACGGATAGGCATTTCACCGGAGGTTGTAGACAGTGGTTACGATGTTACCATGCCATCCGGACAGATTATCACTACCACTAGTGTCATCAGGGATCTGGCATTGGAGTTGTAGGGACACTCCATTCGAGCAGATCTAGTGGTTCTTCCATTGACTGGGTTTGACTTGATTTTGGGTATGGACTGGCTATCAGTTAATGGAGCTTCGATTGATTTCCGACGTAGGACAGTGTCAGTGAATCCAGCAGGGGGTGAGATGTTTACTTTCTTTGCATCTCAGTCTAGCAGTATTCCTCAGATGATATCACTTGTTCGTGCGAGGAAACTGTTGCGCAATGGATGTCAGGGTTTTCTTGCTAGTGTGGTCACTACCTCAGACGTTTCTAGCAGATCTTTATCAGATATAGAGGTGGTACGTGACTATCCAGATGTTTTTCCTGACGATGTTGCAGGAGTTCCACCAGTGAGGGAGGTGGAGTTCAGTATTGAGTTGTTGCCGGATACTGTGCCTATCTCTAAGGCACCGTATCGACTTGCTCCTACAGAGATGAGAGAGTTGAAGGAGCAGATTCAGGAGCTGTTGGAGAAGGGCTTTGTTCGTCCTAGCTTTTCTCCATGGGGAGCTCCAGTGTTGTTTGTGAAGAAGAAGGACGGCAGCATGAGATTGTGTATCGACTACCGAGAGCTCAACAGAGTCACAGTGAAGAATAAGTATCCGCTACCGAGGATAGAGGATTTATTCGATCAGTTGCAGGGAGCTTCGGTATTCTCCAAGATCGATCTGCGATCTGGTTACCATCAGCTGAGAGTCAGAGATTCAGACGTGTCTAAGACTGCCTTTAGGACACGGTATGGGCACTATGAGTTCTTAGTGATGCCCTTTGGGTTAACCAATGCTCCAGCAGTGTTTATGGATCTTATGCATCGTGTCTTCCAGCTGTATCTAGATCAGTTTGTCATTGTATTCATTGATGACATATTGATCTACTCGAGGAGCATTGAGGAGCATACACAGCATTTGCATACAGCCTTGCAGACTTTGAGGGAGCATCGACTGTTTGCAAAGTTCAGTAAGTGTGAGTTTTGGTTGGAGCAGGTGGCGTTTCTAGGCCACATTATTTCTAGGGATGGGATCGCAGTGGATCAGTCCAAGGTGCAGGCAGTGAGGGATTGGGGGATTCCAAAGAATGCTTCGGAGATTCGTAGCTTCTTGGGTTTAGCAGGATACTATAGGAAGTTCATCAAGGGTTTTTCCTCTATTGCAGTACCCTTGACTTCCTTAACCAAGAAGAACGCGAAGTATAGTTGGAGTCCAGATTGTCAGAGGAGCTTTGATCAGCTGAAGGATGCACTTACTTCAGCACCTGTATTAGCTATGACAGTGCCACATGAGGAGTTAGTGGTGTACACCGACGCGTCCAAGCTTGGGTTGGGCGCAGTACTTATACAGAGTGGCAGAGTTATCGCATATGCGTCGCGACAGTTGAAGATTCATGAGCAAAACTATCCGACGCATGATTTGGAGCTTGCAGCAGTGGTATTTGCGTTGAAAATCTAGAGGCACTATCTTTACGGCGAGAAATGCAAGATTTTCACCGATCACAAGAGCCTCAAGTACTTCTTCACCCAGAAGGAGTTGAACATGAGGCAGCGCAGATGGATTGAGCTTGTTAAGGACTATGACTGTGGCATTAGCTACCATCCGGGTAAGGCTAATGTAGTGGCAGATGCTTTGAGTCGAAATTCATCAGTGGTATCATGTTTGACTGTACAGTTACCACTACAGACCGAGATTCAGAGATTTGGTTTGGAGTGCTATCCGAGCGGCCAGGCACCGAGCTTGTCAGTGTTGACGGTGCAGCCAGTTTTGCGAGATCGGATTAGAGAGGGGCAGTCCACTGATGAGGAGCTACAGCGATGGAGACAGAGAGATGAGGCCAGAGGTAGTCTCTTGTATACAGTGGAGGATGGCATCGTTCAGTACCGTGGGAGGATGTGGGTACCGAACGTTGATCAGTTGAGAGCCGAGATTCTAGCGGAGGCTCATGCATCTCCGTACTCCATTCACCCCGGAAGTACGAAGATGTACCGAGACTTACAGTTATTGTATTGGTGGCCTGGGATGAAGAGTGACATCGGGAGAGTGGTGTCAGAGTGCTTGACTTGTCAGCAAGTCAAAGCAGAGCATCAGCGTCCAGCAGGACTTCTTAGACCTCTCCCTATTCCGAAATGGAAATGGGAGAATATTACGATGGACTTTGTGGTTGGCTTACCGAGGAGTACCAGAGGGTGTACAGCGATTTGGGTGATTGTGGATAGACTCACCAAGTCAGCTCATTTCTTGCCGGTAAGGACTACTTACACTTTGACACAGTATGCAGAGCTTTACATCAGAGAGATTGTTAGACTGCATGGCATACCAGTGTCTATCGTATCAGACAGAGATCCGAGGTTCACTTCAGCGTTTTGGAAGAGTCTGCACACAGCTTTGGGGACTAGACTCTTGTTCAGTACAGCTTTTCATCCCCAGACAGATGGTCAGTCCGAGAGAGTGATCCAGGTTCTCGAGGATCTTCTGAGAGCTTGTGTCATCGATTTTCGAGGATCTTGGGAGACTAGACTGCCATTAGTGGAGTTTACCTATAACAACAGCTTTCAGTCGTCTATAGGTATGGCTCCTTATGCAGCACTTTATGGGAGGAGATGCAGATCTCCGCTGCATTGGGATGAGGTTGGTAAGCGGATTTTGTTGGGTCCAGAGATTGTGCAGCAGACAGCTGACATTGTGACGCAGATTCGAGATAGGATGAGGACAGCGCAGAGTCGGCAGAAGAGTTATGCGGATGCCAGACGACGCGATTTGGAGTTCGCGGTAGGTGATCACGTATTCCTGAAGGTGTCACCTATGAAGGGAGTAGCGCGTTTTGGGCGGAGAGGCAAGCTGAATCCGAGGTATATAGGGCCATTCGAGATCTTGGAGCGAGTTGGCACGTTGGCCTATCATTTAGCTCTACCTCCAGGGCTAGCGGCAGTGCACAACGTTTTTCATGTATCCATGCTTCGGAGATATGTCTCCAATCCGTCGCATGTGTTGGATTTCGAGCCCTTGCAGTTGCCACCAGATCTTGTATACGAGGAGAGACCAGTGCGGATTTTGGCTAGAGAGGAGCGGAGGCTTAGGACGCGGGTTATACCGATGGTCAGAGTCCAGTGGCTGAATCACTCGGAGGAGGAAGCTACTTGGGAGACCGAGGAGGATATGAGGACTCGCTACCCGGAGATGTTCGAGTAAGTACTTCAATTTCGAGGACGAAATTCAATTTAAGGGGGGGAGAATTGTAACACCCGGTATTTTAATTACATAAATCCGCCTGCATAATTAGGATATTTAATTATTTAAATTTATGATTTATGGGTTAAATAATTATGTGAATTATTTATGCATGATTTAAATTTATTTTTTAAGCATTTAACCCATAATTAGTGATTTTTATGATTTTTAGTATTTTTATTGTTTAATCGCGTAGACGGGACCGTGGACGGACGAGATGACAACTTTCTACCCAAATTATTTTATGAGCCTTTTTGGAGCCTTAAATTATTATCTTGAGTTTTATTATCTCAAAATTTTAAGTATTTAATTTTATTTAATTTTAGGGGTCATTTTTTATCCAAAATTAGTCAAAATATTGACTTTTTAGTATTTTTAAAATTTCCCTAAATTAATATTTCGAGATTTTTATTTATGTTATCAGATTTTTTTAAATGTTCAATTAAGAGTTTAAGTTGTATATTAATTATTTAAAACCTTTTTATTTAATTATTTAACCTATATTCTAATTAACCTAAAAATAAAACCTATTCTACCTAAAAACCCTACCTTAGCCGATCACTCTTTCTCTCCTAGCATCAGCCGTCACCTCCATCGTCTTCTTCACTGAACCAACCTCCAAGAACACCATAGCCATTATTTCGAAGGTTCCAAGCAAGCCAAGGCATCCCGTCGTCGTCCCGTCGTCCCGAAGCCCGTCGTACACGTTTCTAACTCTATAAATCGGTATTAAGGCATGTTTTTCTTCACTTTTCAAATCTATATCAGTGTATGTATGCGTGTGGGTGTGTAACATCAGAATCGATCATATTTGACAGCAAGTTTTCGATTTTTCCTCCTCTAATGCTCTCGGTTTTGACATTTGTGATTGCATGCTCACGTTTTTCATGTCCATGGCTAGGTGGGCTGCTGGTCCACGGTTAGAGGGGTTCCTCGGGGTCCCTAGGATGTCTAGATGAGTCGGCCATGGTTGGGTTGGGGCTAGGATTCACGGCCGAATAGGTTTTTCAGAAAGGAAACTAGAGGCTGCGCAGGCTAGGGTTGGTGGAAGAGGGTTCGGGGTAGGCTAAGGGAGCAGCATGGGGTTCGGACCAGGGGGTGGTTCGAACCGGCAGGACCCTGGGGAGGTCCTGCCGGCGGGGCTCCGGCCACGGTGGCCGGAGCTGGGCTGCAGCAGGCCGTGAAGGCCTGCTGCTCGCGCAGCCGAGGCGGAGGGAAAGAAGGGAGATTAGGGTTTCGGCTCTTGGGTTGTTTGGTGGATCCAGGTCGGGTCAGGTGGTCCGGGTCGGGTCTAAAATAATATGGGTTAAGTTATGTGGGTTCGGGTCCGGGTTATTTTAATTGGGCTCGGGTATTTTTATTTTTAAGTTTTTTAAGTTAATTAGGAATTTAAATGGGCTAATTAAATTCCCAAAAATTTAATTAGTACCATTTAATTTATTTGGGGTCCATTAAATTATTTTGGGTTAATTTAATTATTTTTGGGCTTTTAATAATTTTTATTTAAATTTTTAAGTTGGCCAGAAATTTTTATGGGCTTGGGAGCCCATGAAAGTTATTGGGCCTGTTAATGGGATTTTGGGCCCATTGGGCCAGGGACAGTGTTGTTGGGCCTAAGTTAGTCTTAATGGGCTTTGGTTGATTTATGGGCCAATTCTTGAGTTAATGGGCTTGCATGTCTAGGGCCAGCAGCTGTATCAAACTATGAGAAATTGCATGTGTCCTGATTTTATATTTAATTATTTTTATGCATGAAAAGTTATTTGAATATTTATATGATATTAGAAAATAAATTAAATATAAATGAAGGACACACAATTTATTTAAGTACATGCATTCATGAAATCAATTTTTATGCTATGATTTAATTTCTATGGTTGAGAAAATAAAATATTTTAGGTGGAAATTGAAGTAGTGTGGCCATTTATGTATGGGCAGTTTCTGCCATTTATGTATGGGCAGTTTTCTGCCATTTATGTATGGGTGGTTCGCCACCAGCCTCGTACGATGGTTTCTTAGACTGATCAGTCGCACTATGGGTCACACTTACGGATAGGACCATTCGATGTTAAGAAAATAGATGCTCAACAATTCTAGTATGTATGATATAAGTATGTTATGTATGTTTATTTATGCAAGTTAAGTTATGTAATTTTTTTAAGCATGCTCATTCATGTATATGTATGTATTAGTATTAATTGATGTAAATTATTTTAAACCCTTGTTAGTATGCATGTTGAGCCTCTAGGCTCACTACACTGATATGGTACAGGTGAGTACGTAGAGGAGCAGGTTACTCCTACCGGTGGTGAGGACGTATGAGCAGCGCTGCAGTAGCCCCGTGACCGTGACAGCTTCTGAGTCACCGTGCATGATGTTATGATACATTTTTAATATTTTTATGGGTTGAGTTGTTTGAATATTTTATTAAGTATTTTTAGTGCATGCACACATTTTATTATTTTATTTATGCAGTATATTTTTAATTATAGTGTTGACTCAGATATTTATTTAATTTAAAGAATGCATTTTTATTTAAGTATTTAAATTGTTTAGTTATTTAGTCATGAATTTATTTTAAGTATTTTATACAGTGCATATATGTATGGGCATATATGTACCTATTTTATTTAGTAGTATAAAAAAAAATTTTCCGCATATTTATTTATTATAGAGTTAGGGTCGTTTCACATAATACATGTAAAAATGTTCAATACAGAAAATACTATAAATCAAATTAAACAAGTAAACATTTACATAAATATTCTGGGAATTCAAGAAAATAGCTATCTTGAATAATCTATCCCATATATGTAAACGTAAACAATAACATATATTAAAACATGCAGGTATGTGATTTTAGGCAACTCGATAATCAGAAACAATCTCGAGTTATTCTGCCCATCTTATTAATGTCTATTCATACCTGTGAATTGGATTCAAACAACTTGAATCTTTTGCCAATGTTGATCATCTCAAAGCTAGCCAAATCGGTCATATAATTCTGCTCATTTCAATCAGTGCTAATTGAAGGTGTTCTTGATTCAATCTTAAACACTTCAAGTCATTAGAACTCGAACTCGTCGATTCGACTTCGATAACTTTCATTCCCAACTGAAATGAAGTATAAACCATGCTCAATATCATTATCAAATCTGATATTTAGTGCTAAGTTCAATCTATAGTTGATATCGGATTGAATTGCAACCCGGCGGCGTAACGGTTCGAAATCGGTAATTTTGAATACATTAACATCAATATCATCACCATCTTAACAATATAACATCATCAATTATTCAGCTGAATTTTCGAAATATTCAACCCCTAAAAAATCAGATTTTTGAAAATTCTTTCAATATTCCAAAACATGTCCAAACGACGATCTTTTCTCGATCCATCTTAGATATGCTATCGTCGTATATGCTAGAACATGTTTATACAATCAAATCTTAATTCTAACAACATCATAAAATTCAAACATGTTAGAACTTCATAAAACTTACGTCAAAACGTAGCACTCGGAGCTGTGATCGCAAATATATGTTCAATCGAAAATTCTACCGAGCGGATCGAAAGATATCGGAGCTTAAAGGGACAAAAATGGAATTGGAACCCTTGTTTCTCCATTCCCACGTTTGCTTCTGGAATTTGGGCAGAAAACTGATCAGATTACACGTTTAAAAATACAAGTTGCAAAGAAAATTGAATTTTGGTCCCTGAACTTTGACCTAATTGCAAATCAGTCCCCGGACAAGCGATTTAATTCAATTTTAATCCTAAATAATTTAAGAATAATAGAATTTCATTCTAAACTCTAAATATTCTCAAATTAAATATTCTCGGATTAAAATTAAATCATTTTGGGCCTTATCACATTTTAGTCCTTGAACTACTCAATATTTGCAAATGGGTCCTTGCTCGGATTTCATTCGCAAATTCAATCCTTGATATTTATAATATTGGAATTCACATCTTAAATTCCATAAATATTAATTCAAATATTTTTAATCTTTTTAATTTAAGAATTCCGGATATTAAAATCTTAAAATCCGAAAAATCCTCAAATTAAATATTTCTGACCCGAAATTAAAATCTCTAATTTCCATACATTCTTAAATTCATATTTTCTCTCTTATTCGGAATTTAAATCTTAAATCCCGTAATTAAGAACTTAATATTTTCGGGCCTTACATTTCCTCCCCTCTAAGGAATGATTTCGTCCTCGAAATCGCATTCGATCTGACTGCGGATTCTCATAAGCTGTATAGCTGATTGAAGTAATACTGACTTCAATTCTCTGAGCTTTCGATATCTATTCTGATATCTTCTCTTCTATCGTATCTTTATCTTCTTTCTGATTGCTTCTGCAATACATATAATCACTGAGTCAACTTATATCTAAGTTGCTCTTTCTCGTGATCTAACTCTGCATTAGTTAGTCTGTCTTGCTTACAATCTTATCGACTTATGTTGTATCTGAATTGAATGCACATACATATTCTAGCTGATATTCTTCAGCCAATGCATATGGATAACAATTCATCTATCTGACAATTTACGATTGAGTATTAATCAACTAGCTAGATCAAATACTCATAGCTTCTAAAATCTCTTTCTGAACCTAATGATGCTTGGGAAAGAATTTCTTTTCTGATCATTCTGTTCAGGCTACAAATCTCTATCTGTTACTCATATACTAGCTCTGTTAATGCTGCTCTATTCTTATTCTGTTCGAAGCAATCTTCACATTCTCTATCGTTTTTTGACTCATATCTGGTCTGATAGCTGATATTTCTATAAGATTGTTTCAATATAAAGACAATTCTGTGTTTCTAACCAATCAATCATCAAAATATTGTCTTTATATCTATCAAATAGCTGTCATAGGAATCATAGTAATCACGTGGCAAATAATCAATCAACTAGTACCGAATCTAGTACTATAGTTCTGAGCATATCCTCGGAAATCTGGATAATCACATCTGATAGTCCACTAATCAGAGGATGGTATAATGAAATCTCATACAACCAAACACTCAGAACATCTGACAATCAATGCCACAATCTAGAAAACAAATCTAAAGTCTCTATCTTGACAATAGATTTCCATAATTCCTGTAATCTGATCATCTTGCTAAATGCATGACAAGTATCTTTTATGTTTGTATCATATCTAATACAACATATTCATAAATCTGTCGAAATCTACTACACTCTAAACCGCAAAATCATGACAATTCGAGTAGATTCAAACTAAAGTCGTTCACAAAGTTGATCTGTTTTCAACTCTTATGTAACTAATCTGTTACATAAACCACTTGTGTTCTTCTTTTCTGCTTCTTTTACTGGAATTTTAGTATTGGTAATGTCAATTCTGTCGTATCTGTTTTCAGTTCTTCTTCCAATACTAATTTCCAAGTACTGACTACGTGTAAGTCATACATGTTTAGACAACTGAATGGATATTAAATCTGTTGTCATATGTCTCTTTCAAAATCTGATATTCCATATCTAGAATATCTGACATAATCAAATGATTATTCACCGCAAAAATTCATCTATTATGCTCTGCTGTCTTATCTCTAATCTTAATCTAGCGTTCTCAAGCAATATGTTGTTTTTATCTTTCCAAACCAATTCGAGTTTAGCTTGGATCGCAACAATTCTGATCGTTTGGTTATCTGTCAAGCATAAACATTCAACAAGTATATATCTGTACTCAATAAATCCAACAATTAGCTAAAACCCATAAATCTTACTGATGATCTGAATCTGAATTTCTATTAGTTACGAGCCAAATACATCAAGATATACTGAATAAACACATCAAATAATCAATAATTCTCAAATTTCAAATCAAAGGAACTCGCTCAATTCAAAGTCATCCAAAATCAACTATTCTGAATGACAAAATTTGCTAAGTGAAAATAACTCACTTGCATTTCAAAACTCAACGCAAATGAATCAAAACAGACTCTAGCAAAGGAATAAGAGTCAATCAAAATCGATCGAGGTCGAATACAAAAACCTCAGAATCGATAGCAAGAAATTCAAGAATCATGATTTCTATGATGGAATAGATTCAGCAAAATTGAAGAAAAAACTCAACTGTAACTGATTTTTCTTATTCTTTATTGATATGAGTTCATTTATTAATTCTTAATTCTCAGCTGACAATAGTCGAATATACTCTTTTCGACTTAACTTATTGTCATAGAATTAATCATCATTTCGGTACTACATAACTCTTTTCTACGCAATCTGCTAGTTGTTTCTGAAGTTCTCCAGTTTAAGTAATGCTCTTCTATAAAAGTTGTCATAATACCATTGTACTAGACACCACTTTATATAGAACTGTATTCATATCGTAGAATGTCGAAATATGTCATTGAACTATGTCTGTACATTCTAACCACTGACATAGCTGTCAATTCTAGGTTAATTCTGTACTAGTTCAATATATCGACTAGACTTCTACTGACATTCTTCCACGGTCAAACGTGATATAACCAGTACCGAAATAACAAAATCTAATTTTTGAAACTCATATCATAAATTTCTAGTCATATCTATTTCTTTATCAGTGAACGGATTCAATCAACTGGTAACTGGTACTCAGTTATTGCATTAATATCTATAATGCATTCTAGCTTAATATCTCACGCCTGATATCAGCACATTCAATCTTATTTCCTCAATTTTTTATTTCATCTTCTATGACTAATCTTACAAATGTATTCCATCTACTCAAAGGCAAAATTTCAGCAAATACGATGAATACAGGCTCATTAGATACAGATTATAGCATAAAAATCACTGATCTATGAATGTATGCTATGCAATCAATATATAAGCGGTTAACTAGAATTAACTCACTTACCTATAATATTCTTATCTGATACAAATTGAGCCTTTCAGCTAGGGGATCTATGCTTATATATCTTCATCTGCTGGCGTTTAGATTGACTCGATCTTTGCTGTTATTGTCACTATCGCTGGCTTCATAGCTATACAGCTATGAAAGTTTAGTGAAGGTGATGATTATAGTGTTTCCACAATTACAGAGACGTGAATAAAAAAATTCAACTCTGCCTCATGCTACCAGTTCATGATTTCGTTCTTCTATTACTTGCTTGAAATCATCTTATGCTTCTAGTCTACAAAGTCTACAGTTCTATCTTCTTTAGCATATACGGAAAGAAACAATTATGTTTACTTACCTGCCAAACAATTTCAGTACTTCTTCTGGAAACTTCACCAACTTCTTGCTAAGTCCTGAATTTGATATAAAATCAAGCTGATTCTATGTTCATCTGAATATTCTTCTCTTGAACAACTGATCCAGCTCTTCAAATCAACTCCTTTCTAGACATAGCATATTCTGTATCTTTCTGAGTTGATGATTCATAGCTTTGGAGTTGTTCAACTCACATACTCCTCAGTGCATCGGCTCAAAAACTTACCTCAACACTGTTCTGTTCTATCTGCGGTTATGTTCTGTCTGAGGTTCTCATGCTATCTGCATAGTCTGTCTTATTCGATAACAGAAGCAATATATATGGCAGAGATTATAAATAAAATACATATACTCTCATGCTTCTGAATAGAACACATGCTTGCAAATTCTCATGCTTTTTCACATATTACATGCTTGCAACGAATTCATTTATTCAAATGAATTCAAGAAATCAGGCATACATATCAGCATATAAGCATGTAATTCTTATCTCAATAAAGCAAGTAGTGTTCAATCAAGCAATCATAGTCGCATATAATTCTGTAAAACAAGTAAAGCATACTCATGCAATACTATCAATGCATGCGACTCAATCTACCCCGCTCAACTTCTATCTTAGTCCAAGACTTTATGCTCTGATACCACCTATTGTGGGGACCTCAGGTTGCTAATCTCATCTTAGGACAATAAACGATTAATTAAAAATTAATCATAGAATAACAGAATATTCAAACCAAGAGCTAATTTTTTTTTTTTTTAAAAAAAATCTCAGCCCCTCGCTCGATCGGGTAAACTCACCCGATCGAGCGAGCTAGAAACTCCAGCTCTCGGGTCTGAATCCATTTTGGCCTCGCTCGATCGGTGAACTTCAACCGATCGAGCGGGCAAGAAAAATCATTTCTCTGTTAGCAAAATACAGGCCTCGCTCGATCGGTAAAATTCACCCGATCGAGCGGGCTCCAAATTCTGGAAATTCTGCTGCAACATAATGTTGTCAAACTTGGAATATAAAGACATCTAGTCTTATTCAAGCTACAAAATAATATACATGCATTGACAAATAAATCCTAACTCATAAATACATCAATTCATGAATATAAACTAGGATTTACCAAATAAAAACATGTACAAGATTCTTTGTCTTCTAACATGTTATTAACAATACATATCATCTGCTTAAAACCCGAGTCACCACATGCTATATCTCTTCTCAGGCTATCCAAGCCAACTCTAGCTTGATCATGCCCCAACCTGATGCAATGCACACATACAAACAAAGAAACAGCCGGATAACTCCGGTGAGAATAAATCTCAGTATGAACAACATGCATATACATCATTTAAGCATGTAACTTATTCAATTATGAATGTCATATAATAACATAACATGCTAGCATTTATAAACGCAGCATAAATGCAATGCATGTACCAAGAAATAGGTTATCAAATCTGATATCAATAAATCGTAGTTCTGGGATCCCGAGGAAATAAAATCTTCAACAAACACCAACTCACCCAATCGAGGTGAAGTTGAATACTTCATTTCCCCTGACTTTGGTGCAACAATAGTAAGTCTTCTGGCTCTCGAAGTAATTCTACATTCCGTGCCACTCAACTACAGCCCTCCAAACGTCATATGCACTCTAGGCCTTTCAACCCTCTGTGCTTTACAGGCTGGAGTTCAAGATGAATGCAACATGTTCTGTATGTATTAAATGCTATAAAACACCTTGAACACTTACTCAAATAAACCAACAAAGCAATCAAAGCATCTAATCACATAAGGATATTGACAAATCTGTAAGCATCACATAATAAATGTAAAAATGTTCAATACAGAAAATAATATAAATCAAATTAAACAAGTAAACATTTACATAAATATTTTGGGAATTCAAGAAAATAGCTATCTTGAATAATCTATCCCATCTATGTAAACGTAAACAATAACATATATTAAAACATGCAGGTATGTGATTTTAGGCAACTCGATAATCAGAAACAATCTCGAGTTATTCTGCCCATCTTATTAATGTCTATTCATACCTGTGTTCTGGATTCAAACATCTTGAATCTGTTGCCAATGATGATCATCTCAAAGCTAGCCAAATCGGTCATACAATTCTGCACATTTCAATCAGTGCTAATTGAAGGTGTTCTTGATTCAATCTTAAACACTTCAAGTCATTAGAACTCGAACTCGTCGATTCGACTTCGATAACTTCCATTCCCAAATGAAATGAAGTATAAACCATGCTCAATATCATTATCAAATCTGATATTTAGTGCTAAGTTCAATCTATAGTTGATATCGGATTGAATTGCAACCCGGCGGCATAACAGTTCGAAATCGGTAATTTCGAATACATTTACTTCAATATCATCACCATCTTAACAATATAACATCATCAATTCTTCAGCTGAATTTTCGAAATATGCAAACCCTAAAAAATCAGATTTTCGAAATTTTTTTCAATATTCCAAAACATGTCCAAACGACGATCTTTTCTCGATCCGTCTTAGATATGCTATCGTCGTATATGCTAGAACATGTTTATACAATCAAATCTTAATTATAACAACATTATAAAATTTAAACATGGTAGAACTTCATAAAACTTATGTCAAAACGTAGCACTCGGAGCTGTGATCGCAAATATATGTTCAATCGAAAATTCTACCGGGCGGATCGAAAGATATCGGAGCTTAAAGGGACAAAAATGGACTTGGAACCCTTGTTTCTCCATTCCCACGTTTGCTTCTGGAATTTGGGCTGAAAACTGATCAGATTACACGTTTAAAAATACAATTTTCAAAGAAAATTGCACTTTGGTCCCTGAACTTTGACATAATTGCAAATCAGTCCCCGGACAAGCGATTTAATTTAATTTCAATCCTAAATAATTTAAGAATAATAGAATTTCATTCTAAACTCTAAATATTCTCAAATTAAATATTCTCGAATTAAAATTAAATCATTTCGGACCTTATCGCATTTTAGTCCTTGAACTACTCAATATTTGCAAATGGGTCCTTGCTCGGATTTCATTCGCAAATTCAATCCTTGATATTTATAATATTGGAATTCACATCTTAAATTTCATAAATATTAATTCAAATATTTTTAATCTTTTTAATTTAAAAATTCCGGATATTAAAATCTTAAAATCCGAAAAATCCTCAAATTAAATATTTCTGACCCGAAATTGAAATCTCTAATTTCCATACATTCTTAAATTCATATTTTCTCTCTTATTCGGAATTTAAATCTTAAATCCCGTAATTAAGAACTTAATATTTTCGGGCCTTACATTTCCTCCCCTCTAAGGAATGATTTCGTCCTCGAAATCGCATTCGATCTGACTGCGGATTCTCATAAGCTGTATAGCTGACTGAAGTAATACTAACTTCAATTCTCTGAGCTTTCGATATCTATTCTGATATCTTCTCTTCTATCGTATTTTCATCTTCTTTCTGATTGCTTCTGCAATATATATAATCACTGAGTCAACTTATATCTAAGTTGCTCTTTCTCGTGATCTAATTCTGCATTAGTTAGTCTGTCTTGCTTACAATCTTATCGACTTCTGTTTTATCTGAATTGAATGCACATACATATTCTAGCTTATATTCTTCAGCCAATGCATATGGATAACAATTCATCTATCTGACAATTTACGATTGAGTATTAATCAACTAGCTAGATCAAATACTCATAGCTTCTAAAATCTCTTTCTGAACCTAATGATGCTTGGGAAAGAATTTCTTTTCTGATCATTCTGTTCAGGCTTCAAATCTCTATCTGTTATTCATCTACTAGCTCTGTTAATGCTGCTCTATTCTTATTCTGTTCGAAGCAATCTTCACATTCTCTATCGTTTCTTGACTCATATCTGGTCTGATAGCTGATATTTCTGTAAGATTGTTTCAATATAAAGACAATTTTGTGTTTCTAATCAATCAATCATCAAAATATTGTCTTTATATCTATCAAATAGCTGTCACAGGAATTATAGTAATCACGTGACAAATAATCAATCAACTAGTACCGAATCTAGTACTATAGTTCTGTGCATATCCTCGGAAATCTGGATAATCACATCTGATAGTTTACTAATCAGAGGATGGTATAATGAAATCTCATACAACCAAACACTCAGAACATCTGACAATAAGTGCCACAATCTAGAAAACAAATCTAAAGTCTCTATCTTGACAATAGATTTCTATAATTCCTGTAATCTGATCATCTTGCTAAATGCATGACAAGTATCTTTTATGTTTGTATCATATCTAATACAACATATTCATAAATCTGTCGAAATCTACTACACTCTAAACCGCAAAATCATGACGATTCGAGTAGATTCAAACTAAAGTCGTTCACAAAGTTGATCTGTTTTCAACTCTTATGTAACTAATCTATTACATAAACCACTTGTGTTCTTTTTTTCTGTTTCTTTTACTGGAATTTTAGTATTGGTACTGTCAATTCTGTCGTATCTGTTTTCAGTTCTTCTTCCAATACTAATTTCCAAGTACTGACTACGTGTAAGTCATACATGTTTAGACAACTGAATGGATATTAAATCTGTTGTCATATGTCTCTTTCAGAATCTGATATTCCATATCTAGAATATCTAGCATAATCAAATGATTATTCACCGCAAATATTCATCTATTCTGCTCTGTTGTCTTATCTCTAATCTTAATCTAGCGTTCTCAAGCAATATGTTGTTTTTATCTTTCCAAAACCAATTCGAGTTTAGCTTGGATCGCAACAATTCTGATCTGATTATCTGTCAAGCATAAACATTCAACAAGTATATATCTGTACTCAATAAATCCAGCAATCAGCTAAAACCCATAAATCTTACTGATGATCTGAATCTGAATTTCTATCAGTTACGAGCCAAATACATCAAGATATACTGAATAAACACATCAAATAATCAATAATTCTCAAATTTCAAATCAAAGGAACTCGCTCAATTCAAAGTCATTCAAAATCAACTATTCTGAATGACAAAATTTGCTAAGTGAAAATAACTCACTAGCATTTCAAAACTCAATGCAAATGAATCAAAACAGACTCTAGCAAAGGAATAAGAGTCAATCAAAATCGATCGAGGTCGAATACAAAAACCTCAAAATCGATAGCAAGAAATTCAAGAATCATGATTTCTATGATGGAATAGCTTCAGATAAATTGAAGAAAAAGCTCAACTGTAACTGATTTTTCTTATTCTTTATTGATATGAGTTCATTTATTAATTCTTAATTCTCAGCTGACAATAGTCGAATATACTCTTTTCGACTTAACTTATTGTCATAGAATTAATCATCATTTCGGTACTACATAACTCTTTTCTACGCAATCTGCTAGTTGTTTCTGAAGTTCTCCAGTTTAAGTAATGCTCTTCTATAAAAGTTGTCATAATACCATTGTACTAGACACCACTCTATATAGAACTGCATTCATGTCGTAGAAAGTCGAAATATGTCATTGAACTATGTATGTACATTCTAACCACTGACATAGCTGTCAATTCTAGGTTAATTCTGTACTAGTTCAATATATCGACTAGACTTCTGCTGACATTCTTCCACGGTCAAACGTGATATAACCAGTACCAAAATAACAAAATCTAATTTCTGAAACTCATATCATAAATTGCTAGTCATATCTATTTCTTTATCAGTGAACGGATTCAATCAACTGGTAACTGGTACTCAGTTATTGCATTAACATCTATAATGCATTCTAGCTTAATATCTCACGCCTGATATCAACACATTCAATCTTATTTCCTCAATTCTTTATTTCATCTTCTATGACTAATCTTGGAAATGTATTCCATCTACTCAAAGGCAAAATTTCAGCAAATACTATGAATACAGGCTCATCAGATACAGATTATAGCATAACAAATCACTGATCTATGAATGTATGCTATGCAATCAATATATATGCAATCAAATACGATGAATACAGGCTTATTTTTTGAGTGGAGAGATGAGAGCTGAGAAAGCATAGAGTTGAAATTCTGTATCTGGCAATGAAGCAAGTGAAGAACTCAACCAGGCCATTGTTACCAAGCATACTCGGACCAAATCCGAGTTCCCTAAATTCAAACACTTGCATACAGTCTCCAAGAAAGGCTTAGTCCCATCCTCAAGCAGTGAAGCTGATAAACTCACTAGCCAACTCTCCCTTGCCTTTTCCTCTTCACTGTCTTCGATCTGAGAATCAACCTTCGAATTTTTTGAATTGCCAGAATTCTAGTAAATTTTGGCAGCCAATGTTCAGAATATATAATTTATTTAGTTGGATACAAAATGAAAAAAAAAAAGAAAGAAGAAGTGATGTACCATTGTCGCTCTTCCATCAAATGACATATCATAGGAGTCATCATCAGTAATATCCCAGTCAGGACCATTGAGAAATCCAGCAAGTTTAAGGATCCAATCCTCTGTCATGAGTTTCCCAGATGAAGAGAAGCAGCCTCCAAGGACTAAGAGAGCTCTGGAACACTTCTTCTGGACTTTTTCATCCGTTAAGCTTTGTCCCAGAGCGACTGTAAGCGCATCTACCGCCTCCTGTCTATACACGTTACTCGTTTGTAGTTGAGACTGCAAACCCAAAGACATTTCCAAGATGGCTAGTTTGTGATCAAACCCACTACAGTTTAAAGAAAATTCATCATTAAGAAATCGGATAAACTATAACACTCACCAGAATATTCAAATGTAGAATCAGAATAGCAACTGCAGGCGTCTCTTCCAGTGTGCACGTCTTGAGATGTATTAACAAATCATCCATCGCATTCGCTAACTGTTCTTCGTCTACACCTTCTAAGAAAATTTGAGAGTCCCTCCTCCTAACATACAATACCATTTTTTAAAAAGAATAGCTTCGAGAAATAAAGTTTAAAATGTCATAGAATCCATGATATTGTTTCCAGGACTGGAAGTACCTGTTCAAGCAAATGAGTTCAGTCAGCAGTGAAACTGCATCTGACACTGTCTTCAACTGCTCACCGTGAAGTAGATCAAGCAGACTTGACTTGCTCATGTTTATTGAAAGATCATTCCTGCACTCTTCATCAGCTTCAATGCAACACAACAACAAAGGTAAGATAAACGTCTTCTCCTTATCGTTTCCACTATGAAACCTTTTCAGGAGAAACTGCAAGCCCCCAAGAGATAGAACTCTTTTTGAGTTCTCTACTCTCTTCGTTCCATTTAAAACAACAAGAAGTTGTTCCAAGATACATATGATCATATCATCATTTAATATAAATGAATTTTCTGCAGAATTTGCAGCTACTTGAGAGACTACAGCCAAGATATGCTGAAAGTGGTCACTCTTCCAATTGTCGATAACACGCTTCAAGATGAGATTGGTAGGCGGTACAGCTTGAAATTGTAATGTTTTTCCGGTGACTGGACAAGTAGTGGATCCTTTATTGAACCAGTCAATGATAGCTTCCCGTTCGAAACTTTGACCTGTCTCAAGGGTCACTGGATCTTCAAAAATAAGGCCAGTCAAGTGGCATACGAAGTCGCTGGGGATGCTTGAAAGTGCAGGTTTATCTCTAAACTTTTCATGATTCTCCGCTTGTTCTGCATTATATAAGAAATAATACATAAACAATGGTTACAAGAAGAACCTATGTTGGTATGAATCTATCTTCACTAACCTTGAACATTACTCTCACATTCAATTTGCTGCATCAAGGAAAATATAAAAAAATTAGTGGAAGGAACTCGTAATACGTATATTTGCATTAGCAGTGGACAGAGTATCACCAAGGCTGTAGGGTGTGAATATTTTTTTTGATAACTCTGAGAATTTCTGTATCTTTCATCAGGCTTTGTTACTCCTAATGAACTTTTGAGTGCGTTTCATTGGCTACACATATATCTCCCTGTAAAAAGTTAGAAATTCATGAGAGCTTGCTGTGTCATATCGCAAGTAGCAAAGTTTCGGGGAAGCTTCATTAATTTACACAACAAACACAATGAATCTTCAATATTTGAGGAAATTAGAGCCTACATATTAATGCCTTATGTGATAAATTATTAAAATTTGGAACACATACAGGTAGAGATTCGCTGTCTGGTTCAAAGCATTGATTTGTGCTGGTAAATGAATCATATACTATCAGTTGCTTGTCTTCTGGGGCAGGACTATTTGAGCTTCTAGCACTTATTTCAAAGTTCTCCTCTTCATAAATTTCCAGTTCAAACCCCGTTTTACGTGCACGACTAAATACTTCATCATAGAGTTTTTTGCTGACCATTGGCTGAGGTGAGACATAACTAGCAGGACTATTTGTGTGGCCGTGCAGGCCTCCCTTTGGCATCAGTTGAACAGAGAAAGAAGGAATTTTGATCACAGGGAGTGAAGGTGCTTCAAGATCCTCAGTTAGCCAATCTTTGTAGTACTTGGCGAATTGGTGTGTTCCTGAATCCAATGTTTCATTATAGACTTTATCAAGAAGATTGATGTTTTTTGAAACAGGCGAATCTGCCACAGAACGAGCTTCTTTATCATACCAGAGCTTCAAATGTAAGAGATTTGGCAGAAAAACATGGTCCCATAAATCAGGTAACAAAGCTACTCGTGCCTGGAAAGGAGAATCACGGAACACTTGAAGAATATGTTTTGCGGTAATCTTGTCCTTCTTTTGTATCACATATATCACACTGAGATACAGATGAGCACAAGCTGACAATTTCAAATTTGGGATTCCAGACGTAAAACCATCCTTCAAATCCTTTGAATTTAATCCAGTAATAACTGAAACGACCCTAACTCTCTAATAAATAAATATGCGGAAATTTTTTTTTTTTTTTTTTATACTACTAAATAGAAATATGTACATATATGCCCATACATATATGCACAGAATAAAATACTTAAAATAAATTCATGACTAATTAAATAACAAATAAAAACTGAAGAAAATGAATTCTTTAAAATAATGAAACATCTGAGTCAACCCTAGAATTTAAAAATGTACTGCATAAATAAAATAAATAAAAAGCGTGCATGCACTAAAAATATTTAATAAAATATTCCAACACCTCAACCCTTAAAAAAATAATAAAATGTATCATAAGACATCAGCACGGTGACTCAGAAGCTGTCACGGTCACGGGGCTACTGCAGCGCTACTCATACATCCTCACCACCGGTAGGAGTAACCTGTTCCTCTACGTACTCACCTGCATCATATCAGTGTAGTGAGCCTAGAAGCCCAACATGCATACTAACAAGGGTTTAAAATAATTTAAATCAATTTAATACTAATACATACATATACATGAATGAGCATGCTTAAAAATTACATAACATAAATTACATAATTAAACATACATAACATACATAATATCATACATACATAAGTTGTTGAGCATTTATTTTCTGTACATCGAATGGTCCTATCCGTAAGTGTGACCCATAGTGCGACTGATCAGTCTAAGAAACCATCGTACGAGGCTGGTGGCGAACCACCCATACATAAATGGCAGAAACTGCCCATACATAAATGGTCACACTACTTCAATTTCCACCTAAAATATTTTATTTGCTCAACCATAGAAATTAAATCATAGCATAAAAAATTGATTTCATGAATGCATGTACTTAAATAAATTGTGTGTCCTTCATATATATTTAATTTAATTTTCTTACTAACATATAAATATTAAAATAACTTAAATGCATAAAAATAATTAAATATATAATCAGGACACATGCAATTTTTTTCTCATGGATGGTTCTGGACTGCTGGCCCTACACTCAAGCCCATTAACTTAACTTAAGACTTGGCCCATAAATCAACCAAAGCCCATTAAGACTAACTTAGGCCCAATAACACTGTCTCTGGCCCAATGGGCCCAAAAGCCCATTAACTTTCATGGGCTCCCAAGCCCATAAAAATTTATGGCCAACTTAAAAATTTAAATAAAAATTATTGAAAGCCCAAAAATAATTAAAATAACCCAAAATAATTTAATGGAGCCCAAAATAAATTAAATGGTACTAATTAAATTTTTGGGAATTTAATTAGCCCATTTAATTCCTAATTAACTTAAAGACTTAAAAATAAAAATACCCGAGCCCAAATAAAATAACCCGGACCCGGACCCACTTAACTTAACCCATATTATTTTAGACCCGACCCGGACCCAAGACCCGACCCGGAACCATCAGAAACCCTAGACCCGAACCCTAGTCTATTCCTCTCTCTCGGCCGCACGGCTGCGTGAGCAGCAGGCCTTCACGGCCTGCTGCAGCCCAGCTCCGGCCACCGTGGCCGGAGCCCCGCCGGCAGGACCTCCCCAGGGTCCTGCCGGTTCGAACCACCCCCTGGTCTGAACCCCATGCTGCCCCCTTAGCCTACCCCGAACCCTCTTCCACCATAACCTAAGCTGCGCAGAAAAATGGCCGATCATGGTTCAGTTCAACCAGCCTGGTCCTAGCCCATTCCAGCCCTTGTCCGACCCTACCATTCGACCTTAGGGACCCCAAAGAACCCTTCTAACCGTGGACCAGCAGTCCACCTATCCATGGACAAGAAAACGTGCGCATGAATCATCAAAGTGCCAATCGAGTGCAATAGAGAAGGAAATTCGAAAAAAACTTGCTGTCAAAATAATATATTTTGATGTTACACACCCACACGCATACATACACTGATATAGGTTTGAAAAGTGGAAAGAAACATGCCTTAATACCGATTTGAAGAGCTAAACGCGTGTATGACGGGCTTCGGGACGACGGGGCGACGACGGGATGCTTTAGCTTGCTTGGAACCTTCGAAAAATGGCTATGGAGTCTCCTTGGATGTGGCTATCTGATGAAGAAGATGGAGGTGACGGCTGATGCTAGGGAAGAAGGAGTGATCGGCTAGAATAGGGATTGGGATATAATTTTAGGTTAATTAGAATATAGGTTAAATAATTTAATAAAAAGGTTTTAAAAATAGTTAAAATACAACTTAACTCTTAAATAAACATTTAAAAATCTGATCACCTAAATAAAATCTCGAAATAATAATTTAGGGGAATTTTAAAAATACTAAAAAGTCAATATTTTGACTAATTTTGGATACAAAAAATGACCCCTAAAATTAAATAAAATTAAATACTTAAAATTTTGAGATAATAAAACTCAAAATAATATTTTAAGGCTCCAAAAAGGCTCATAAAATAATTTGTCTAGAAAGTTGTCATCTCGTCCGTCCACGGTCCCGTCTACGCGATTAAATAATGAAAATACTAAAAATCATAAAAATCACTAATTATGGGTTAAATGCTTAAAAAATAACTTAAATCATGCATAACTAATTCACATAATTATTTAACCCATAAATCATAAATTTAAATAATTAAATATCCTAATTATGCAGGCGGATTTATGTAATTAAAAATACCGGGTGTTACAATTCTCCCCCCCTTAAATTGAATTTCGTCCTCGAAATTAAAGTACTTACCCGAACAACTCCGGGTAGCGAGTCCTCATATCCTCCTCGGTCTCCCAAGTAGCTTCCTCCTCCGAGTGATTCAGCCACTGGACTCTGACCATCGGTATGACCCGCGTCCTAAGCCTCCGCTCCTCTCTAGCCAAGATCCGCACTGGTCTCTCCTCGTAAACAAGATCTGGTGGCAACTGTAAGGGCTCGAAATCCAACACATGCGACGGATTGGAGACATGTCTCCGAAGCATGGATACATGGAAAACGTTGTGCACTGCCGCTAGCCCTGGAGGTAGAGCTAAACGATAGGCCAACGTGCCAACTCGCTCCAAGATCTCGAATGGCCATATATATCTCGGGTTAAGCTTGCCTCTCCGCCCAAAACGCGCTACTCCCTTCATAGGTGACACCTTCAAGAATATGTGATCACCTACCGCGAACTCCAAATCGCGTCGTCTGGCATCCGCATAACTCTTCTGCCGACTCTGCGCTGTCCTCATCCTGTCTCGAATCTGCGTCACAATGTCAGCTGTCTGCTGCACAATCTCTGGACCCAACAAAATCCTCTCTCCAACCTCATCCCAATGCACCGGAGATCTGCATCTCCTCCCATACAGTGCTGCATATGGAGCCATACCTATAGACGACTGAAAGCTGTTGTTATAGGTAAACTCCACTAATGGCAGTCTAGTCTCCCAAGATCCTCGAAAATCGATGACACAAGCTCTCAAGAGATCCTCGAGAACCTGGATCACTCTCTTGGACTGACCATCTGTCTGGGGATGAAAAGCTGTACTGAACAAGAGTCTAGTCCCCAAAGCTGTGTGCAGACTCTTCCAAAATGCTGAGGTGAACCTCGGATCTCTGTCTGACACGATAGACACTGGTATGCCATGCAGTCTAACAATCTCTCTGATGTAAAGCTCTGCATACTGTGTCAAAGTGTAAGTAGTCCTTACCGGCAAGAAATGAGCTGACTTGGTGAGTCTATCCACAATCACCCAAATCGTTGTACACCCTCTAGTACTCCTCGGTAAGCCAACCACGAAGTCCATCGTAATATTCTCCCACTTCCATTCCGGAATAGGGAGAGGTCTAAGAAGTCCTGCTGGACGCTGATGCTCTTCTTTGACTTGCTGACAAGTCAAGCACTCTGACACCACTCTCCCGATATCACTCTTCATCCCGGGCCACCAATACGATAACTGTAAGTCTCGGTACATCTTCGTACTTCCGGGGTGAATGGAGTACGGAGATGCATGAGCCTCTGCTAGAATCTCGGCTCTCAACTGATCAACGTTCGGTACCCACATCCTCCCACGGTACTGAACGATGCCATCCTCCACTGTATACAAGAGACTACCTCTGGCCTCATCTCTCTGCCTCCATCGCTGTAGCTCCTCATCAGTGGACTGTCCCTCTCTAATCCGATCTCTCAAAACTGGTTGCACCGTCAACACTGACAAGCTCGGTGCATGGCCGCTCGGATAGCACTCCAAACCAAACCTCTGAATCTCGGCCTGTAGTGGTAACTGTACAGTCAAACATGATACCACTGACGACTTTCGACTCAAAGCGTCTGCCACTACATTAGCCTTACCCGGATGGTAGCTAATGTCACAATCATAGTCCTTCACAAGCTCAAGCCACCTGCGTTGCCTCATGTTCAACTCCTTCTGAGTGAAGAAGTACTTGAGGCTCTTGTGGTCGGTGAAAATCTTGCACTTCTCGCCGTAAATATAGTGCCTCCAGATTTTCAACGCAAAAACCACTGCTGCAAGCTCCAAATCATGCGTCGGATAGTTCTGCTCATGAATCTTCAACTGTCGCGACGCATATGCGATAACTCGGCCACTCTGCATAAGTACTGCGCCCAAACCAAGCTTGGACGCGTCGGTGTACACCACTAACTCCTCATGGGGCACTGTCATAGCTAACACTGGTGCTGAAGTAAGTGCATCCTTCAGCTGATCAAAGCTCCTCTGACAGTCTGGACTCCAACTATACTTTGCGTTCTTCTTGGTTAAGGAAGTCAAGGGTACTGCAATAGAGGAAAAACCCTTGATGAACTTCCTATAGTATCCTGCTAAACCCAAGAAGCTACGAATCTCCGAAGCATTCTTTGGAATCCCCCAATCCCTCACTGCCTGCACCTTGGACTGATCCACTGCAATCCCATCTCTAGAAATAATGTGGCCTAGAAACGCCACCTGCTCCAACCAAAACTCACACTTACTGAACTTTGCAAACAGTCGATGCTCCCTCAAAGTCCGCAAGGCTGTATGCAAATGCTGTGTATGCTCCTCAATGCTCCTCGAGTAGATCAATATATCATCAATGAATACAATGACAAACTGATCTAGATACGGTTGGAAAACACGATGCATGAGATCCATAAAAACTACTGGAGCATTGGTCAACCCAAAGGGCATCACCAAGAACTCATAGTGTCCATATCGTGTCCTAAAGGCAGTCTTAGACACGTCTGAATCTCTGACTCTCAGCTGATGGTAACCAGATCGCAGATCGATCTTGGAGAATACCGAAGCTCCCTACAACTAATCGAATAAATCCTCTATCCTCGGTAGCGGATACTTATTCTTCACTGTGACTCTGTTGAGCTCTCGGTAGTCAATGCACAATCTCATGCTGCAGTCCTTCTTCTTCACAAACAACACTGGAGCTCCCCATGGAGAAAAGCTAGGGCGAACAAAGCCATTCTCCAACAGCTCCTGAATCTGCTCCTTCAACTCCCTCATCTCTGTAGGAGCAAGTCGATACGGTGCCTTAGAGATAGGCACAGTATCCGGCAACAACTCAATACTGAACTCCACCTCCCTCACTGGTGGAACTCCTGCAACATCGTCAGGAAAAACATCTGGATAGTCACGTACCACCTCTATATCTGATAAAGATCTGCTAGAAACATCTGAGGTAGTGACCACACTAGCCAGAAAACCCTGACATCCACTGCGCAACAGTTTCCTCGCACGGACAAGTGATATCATCTGAGGAATACTGCTAGACTGAGATGCAAAGAAAGTAAACATCTCACCTCCTGCTGGCTTCACTGATACTGTCCTACGTCGGAAATCAATCGAAGCTCCATTAACTGATAGCCAGTCCATACCCAAAATCAAGTCAAACCCAGTCAATGGAAGAACCACTAGATCTGCTCGAATGGAGTGTCCCTGCAGCTCCAATGCCAGATCCCTGATGACACTAGTGGTAGTGATAATCTGTCCGGATGGCATGGTAACATCGTAACCACTGTCTACAACCTCTGGTGTAATGCCTATCCGTCTGATAAAATCCCGGGAGATAAACGAATGCGTGGCTCCTGAATCTAGCAACGCAAACGTGGAGTTTCCTCCAACTAGAATTCTCCCTGCACGTAGAAGATTCCCAACAATTCATACCACTATGCTCCCAAGGTTAAAACACTAAAATCCTTAATTCTAATCACAGCGAAACAAAATTCTTATTCTAGCATGCTGATAATTAAACTCATGCAACAGGAATTCAGATATAATCATAATAAACAAAAGCAAAATATGAAAAAAAATTCTAGGGGTTAGGTATACCGGTGATCAAGGAGGTATCTGGGTCTGCCTCCTCAGCCTGCATCACATAAACTCGCCCACTGACATTCTGCCTCTGCGGGCAGTTGGCAATCTGATGCCCTGGCTCCTTGCAACGATAGCAGACTCCTGCTCCCAATAGACACTGCCCGGAATGCATCTTCTGGCACTTCGGACACACTGGATATCTCCCTGGAGTAGGGGCCCCGCCACTAGTCTGCTGCTGTGGCTTCCCCTGAGGCCTCTGCTGATTCGGGCCCTTAGATGGCCCTATAGACTGCTTCTTCGCAGGTGGCTGCGAAGATGGTCGCTGATACCCTGTCTGCACAAACTGCCTCTTACCCTGCTGCTCTCTCTGTATCTCCCTCCGTCCCTCCTCGGAACGCAAGGACCTGCTGACTGCAGGCTCATATGTAAAGACGTCTGCCATACGTGCGTCATGCCTGATCTCAGCCTTCAGGCCCTCAACAAACTGTCGCAGCTTCTCCTGCGGACTATCAGCAATCATGGGTACAAAATGACAGCCCCTCTCATACTGGCTCACGTACTCCACCACAGATCTGTCCCCCTGACGGAGACTCATGAACTCCCGGATCATGCGACTGCGCACATCCTCAGTGAAATACTTGGCGTAGAAGATACGCCTGAACTCAGCCCACGTCAGTGTAGGTAGATGGACTCCTCTGACTGCACCCTCCCACCAAAGGGCTGCATCGCCTCGCATCATATACGTAGCACAGCTCACCCTGTCGGCGTCTGTGATCCCCATATAGTCGAAGATGAACTCATGAGAGCGAATCCATCCCTCAGCCACCAAAGGATCGGTGGTCCCCAAAAACTCCTTAGGCCCCTTCTTCTGGAACCTCTCTGCGACGTCCTCCTCGTGGGACAGTCTGGGATGGGCCGCCTGCTGCTCCAGCAAGGCAGTAATACCCGCCATCATCGTGGCACTGGCCTGCTCCAGTGCTGTCATGGGGTGCTGCTGAGGTGGCGGTGGAGGTGGAGGCGGATGTTGAGGTCTCCCACGTCGGTTCACCTGTCTGGGAGGCATTCTGCACCACCACATATTTATTTACGTAAATCGCCATGCATAACTAAGTGTTTAAAATTAAGGCTAACTTAAATTCTAGAAATTTAAATCATACTATAAACATTTAAAACTTACAGACCGGTAGCGTGGATTTCTGAGCTCGCAAAGCAGTAGTGACCCCTCCAAGGACCGTGCTCTGATACCAACTGAAACGACCCTAACTCTCTAATAAATAAATATGCGGAAAATTATTTTTTTTTTTTATACTACTAAATAGAAATATGTACATATATGCCCATACATATATGCACAGAATAAAATACTTAAAATAAATTCATGACTAATTAAATAACAAATAAAAACTGAAGAAAATGAATTCTTTAAAATAATGAAACATCTGAGTCAACCCTAGAATTTAAAAATGTACTGCATAAATAGAATAAATAAAAAGCGTGCATGCACTAAAAATATTTAATAAAATATTCCAACACCTCAACCCTTAAAAAAATAATAAAATGTATCATAAGACATCAGCACGGTGACTCAGAAGCTGTCACGGTCACGGGGCTACTGCAGCGCTACTCATACATCCTCACCACCGGTAGGAGTAACCTGTTCCTCTACGTACTCACCTGCACCATATCAGTGTAGTGAGCCTAGAGGCCCAACATGCATACTAACAAGGGTTTAAAATAATTTAAATCAATTTAATACTAATACATACATATACATGAATGAGCATGCTTAAAAATTACATAACATAAATTACATAATTAAACATACATAACATACATAATATCATACATACATAAGTTGTTGAGCATTTATTTTCTGAACATCGAATGGTCCTATCCGTAAGTGTGACCCATAGTGCGACTGATCAGTCTAAGAAACCATCGTACGAGGCTGGTGGCGAACCACCCATACATAAATGGCAGAAACTGCCCATACATAAATGGCCACACTACTTCAATTTCCACCTAAAATATTTTATTTGCTCAACCATAGAAATTAAATCATAGCATAAAAAATTGATTTCATGAATGCATGTACTTAAATAAATTGTGTGTCCTTCATATATATTTAATTTAATTTTCTTACTAACATATAAATATTAAAATAACTTAAATGCATAAAAATAATTAAATATATAATCAGGACACATGCAATTTTTTTTCTCATGGATGGTTCTGGACTGCTGGCCCTACACTCAAGCCCATTAACTTAACTTAAGACTTGGCCCATAAATCAACCAAAGCCCATTAAGACTAACTTAGGCCCAATAACACTGTCCCTGGCCCAATGGGCCCAAAAGCCCATTAACTTTCATGGGCTCCCAAGCCCATAAAAATTTCTGGCCAACTTAAAAATTTAAATAAAAATTATTGAAAGCCCAAAAATAATTAAAATAACCCAAAATAATTTAATGGAGCCCAAAATAAATTAAATGGTACTAATTAAATTTTTGGGAATTTAATTAGCCCATTTAATTCCTAATTAACTTAAAGACTTAAAAATAAAAATACCCGAGCCCAAATAAAATAACCCGGACTCGGACCCACTTAACTTAACCCATATTATTTTAGACCCGACCCGGACCCAAGACCCGACCCGGAACCATCAGAAACCCTAGACCCGAACCCTAGTCTATTCCTCTCTCTCGGCCGCACGGCTCGTGAAGGCCTGCTGCAGCCCAGCTCCGGCCACCGTGGCCGGAGCCCCGCCGGCAGGACCTCCCCAGGGTCCTGCCGGTTCGAACCACCCCCTGGTCCGAACCCCATGCTGCCCCCTTAGCCTACCCCGAACCCTCTTCCACCATAACCTAAGCTGCGCAGAAAAATGGCCGATCATGGTTCAGTTCGAACCAGCCTGGTCCTAGCCCATTCCAGCCCTTGTCCGACCCTACCATTCGACCTTAGGGACCCCAAAGAACCCTTCTAACCGTGGACCAGCAGTCCACCTAGCCATGGACAAGAAAACGTGCGCATGAATCATCAAAGTGCCAATCGAGTGCAATAGAGAAGGAAATTCGAAAAAAACTTGCTGTCAAAATAATATATTTTGATGTTACACACTCACACGCATACATACACTGATATAGGTTTGAAAAGTGGAAAGAAACATGCCTTAATACCGATTTGAAGAGCTAAACGCGTGTATGACGGGCTTCGGGACGACGGGGCGACGACGGGATGCTTTAGCTTGCTTGGAACCTTTGAAAAATGGCTATGGAGTCTCCTTGGATGTGGCTATCTTATGAAGAAGATGGAGGTGACGGCTGATGCTAGGGAAGAAGGAGTGATCGACTAGAATAGGGATTGGGATATAATTTTAGGTTAATTAGAATATAGGTTAAATAATTTAATAAAAAGGTTTTAAAAATAGTTAAAATACAACTTAACTCTTAAATAAACATTTAAAAATCTGATCACCTAAATAAAATCTCGAAATAATAATTTAGGGGAATTTTAAAAATACTAAAAAGTCAATATTTTGACTAATTTTGGATAAAAAAAAAATGACCCCTAAAATTAAATAAAATTAAATACTTAAAATTTTGAGATAATAAAACTCAAAATAATATTTTAAGGCTCCAAAAAGGCTCATAAAATAATTTGGCTAGAAAGTTGTCATCTCGTCCGTCCACGGTCCCGTCTACGCAATTAAATAATGAAAATACTAAAAATCATAAAAATCACTAATTATGGGTTAAATGCTTAAAAAATAACTTAAATCATGCATAACTAATTAACATAATTATTTAACCCATAAATCATAAATTTAAATAATTAAATATCCTAATTATGCAGGCGGATTTATGTAATTAAAAATACCGGGTGTTACAATAACACTTAACTGTAACGAAGCTTTTTTCAGTTCTTTTACACTCGCACTGTCCTCTGCTGCTCTTTCCACTGTCTCTATAGCTTGTTCAAGATTTTCTATTACTTTACTTTCAGTATTCAGGCCTTCTTCTAATCCAATGAAATTGAGGGAAGCAAAACTATTGTGACTAAGGGATGTCCTGAAATCTTCGTCCTTAAGAAAACTCCTTATGTATCCGCTCAAGATAGAAATGATGGCCTTAACAGCAGCTTCATCAAGAGCCGGAGTATCCAGCGTCTCTTCAAGATCAGGTTGTTTCATGCTCTTATTTTCGTCAAAGTTTTTCTTAGCGGAGCTCTCGGGGGGTTGGTTCATAATTTTCCAATTGGTTGTGTCGGCGTTTCCTCGCTTGGGTATGGAAAGAGGATGGTTGAAAGAGTTAGTCCTATTTTTCTTGTCCTCTACCATATTCTTCCCAGAAAGTTGCATGTATCTCTCCCTTTCCTCATGTTTAGCAGAATTCCTACTCTCATTTTCCTCGTACACATAGAATTTATTCAAGTAAATATCTTTGTACGGGCTGTTATTTCCCACCTCAACTATCTCATATCCCTGTGTCACCTCAGTTATCTCTGAAACTTGTGAATCTGCAGAAGTCCTAACGTTAGACCTTGCGTCATCCCATGAATCTTGGCGACCTCTTCTTTTGAGTTGCACATCATTTTTCCTAGTCTGGGATTCTGAGTCTATCTTCTCCCTTGGGATAAAAGTATCCCTCGGTTTTCTTCCATTAAAACTTTTACTTGTTGAAGCTTCTCCTTTTGAGCTGTATCGAGGTATCTCAGACCGCGATCTCTCCACTTTTTTCACAGTAAGTGAAGAACTGGCTTCATGTCTAACACGCAGAGGCACGCTCGGTCTCCCTTCGAATGTAGAATTTCTTGAAACTATTTTTGTTTTTCTCCTCTGGAATCCTTCCTCTGCCAGAAGATCCTCCAGTGACATGGCCATATCAATTCAATTTATGGTTCCTGCATTTTATGTTAATCAAATCAAATTGCCATCAAATGAAGATTGAAACCTTGAAGCCAATGTAGTGTCATTTTCCTAAAACGCATTAAAGACTAACATATATGTGAAAATTGGGAGGCCAAACTTCTAAATCATCAACATATGAACAATTGTTGCAAAAAATTCATCAAGTTTTCATAATCAACACCTGGTTTTTACTATAGTCAAATTTTTTTAAGGTAGAAATTCATTAAGGTGATACCTGGGAAGGACCGTTGCCAGCAAGAAATTAAAAAGGTAGAAATTCAAGAATGATCAAAGCCCGCTAAAAGACCAGAGGATTCAAAACCCAAAACTTGCACAAAAGGGCCAGTTCAAGAAAATCAAATGCATATTTGTTCGATCTCAAGAACTCACAAGAAAGAATAATAACAAAGATAAAGGTATCAAATTCTCGTCTTGTTCTTGAAAACTCATTCAACTAAATCGAGAGCCTAGGAAACATCCATTTTCCTGCAAGAATTGATTTAAGGTGGAAATTCCAGCACGATATCCAAAGGGGTGTGTGAGTTTATTGGAAACAAAAGAATAATTAAGATTTCGTAGGAACAAACGGAATTCATTGGTTGATAGTGAATTTATTATTTACAAGGAACGAGAAAATAAAAAACACACAGAAAAAGACTCTGCAAGAAGATTGATGGGATGATGTTCGGAGAGACAAATGGAAAGTGCCAATTGAGTGAATTTAATCTTGAAATCTTATTTTATGTAAATCGTTGTTTTCTTGCAGTGCAGGCCATACAGGATTTCAAACCGTTCTAATTGCTGACTCTGTGTATGTCATATTTACTGAATTAGTAAGCGTGTTTCGTAAATTATTGTGTTTATATATATATATATATATATATATATATATATATATACTAGTATATTTGCACACACG